>NC_088357.1:26685000-26902500 GCF_036884655.1 Musa acuminata AAA Group
CCTTCGTTATGACCTAAATATGAAACTTAAGCCATCAAAACAGCCTATCTAGTCAGTGATCATAAGCTCCAATTCGCTTAAAAGTTAACTCAGGTGCATTACATAATATTTAGTAGTGAAAGCCTTTATTCGTGTTCAATGGTCCCACACAGACCACTAGTTCATCTTTTTCTTTATCTTTGTCATTTAAACTTGTCCTTCCTCCTAGGAATCTGGATCATTGTGTCCATATTAGAACCCTAAATTACACCAAGTTTTGACGGCTACTTTATATTACAGGTAAGCTGTTAAAGCGAAAGCACTACTTTGCACAAGAGAAAATCTTGTTCCTAGAATTGGATAATATCGAAACGATCTTAGTAGTACTTTATCGTTGACATTGCGAATAGGAATGATGCAGAGATTGAACAGATGTAATAAGACGCGAAGTTCTAGCATATCGTCTTCCTAATTCTTATTTTTGTTTATGTCTAACATGATCAAACAACATTAAGTGCGCCATAGTGATCAAACAACATTATAATATAAGTTTTAACATGATAAGAAACGGTACGATGGTCATTAAGTATCTAATAGTATGGCTCTCAATTAATTAAGGGAAGCAATACATGGCTCTGAAGATAATGACCTACCACTAATGAAATCATGCTCTACTAAGTATAAGAATAAATATAATCAACAATAATTGTTATTTTAAGAATGTCAAGAAAGAATCTATTATATAACTAGTGTTTAATTGCAACTAAAATATACTACAAAGACAACTGCTTGTGAAGAGGATGGTTCAAATATTTAGCAAGTGATAATTCGGAATAATTTATTACAACTTAATTTGCAATGTTCCACTTTGTGGAATGTCTCCTTAAATCCTTACTAAATGGGACCAATTTGTCAAATGGAAGGTAATCATACACAATTGTGGACTTCATGTGACATTTTGTAAAATGGATCACTTATGCACCGATAAAGACAAGTTGAGAATTGTGGTGACATTTGGTTCGTACTGTACATCAGTGAAAAATGGATAGCAAATTAAGGCCTTAGTTCTGCAAGTTAGGGTCAATCGATAGAAGTTAAAGAGGAAAATCTATACAGAAGTTAATAGCTTCAATACTGATCTATGTGACACTAGTATTCTTTCACAAATTCTAAGATTTATGGTGGTCTAAAGCTCATGTGACTACAGGATTTTGTTGAGAATCCTTTTCTTCAGTTTGTGGTGTTATCATATTTTCTTAAAATTAAATATACTAAGATTGGCCGATTAGTAATATTTCGGTTCTAATTAAATCAATGACACATAATATCATAATCGTGCTTGCAATCAGATGGAATATATTGAAGTCATGCTAAACCTATTTATTTTACTAACTTTCAAAACCAAATTTATTAAGATGAAAATAATAAACTTGAATTGCAATTAGACCATGAAGAAGTATGAATTTATTCTCATTTCATTTTTGTGTCATCTGTTATGAATGTAGCCAAGTCCCTATGCATATCAATTATTGACTCAAGTATCAGCATCCATATTAGGTTCTTAATTTCTTCTTTTATGTAACAGTTCTCTGTGGCAAACCATGCTGAAGACCAAGGTTGTCCTTATCCTTGCAATTTATTTTGAGTGAATCCAAGGTGTCGGTGAGTATGCAGTGAAAAAACTGTGATACCTACCTACAACTTTGATTGTTACTGAAGGTGGGGGATGTAGTTTTGACCTCAAAAAGCAAGGTTGAACACAACGAAAAATACCTGGTATTTCTCATTTCTAAAAGAAAAGTGGTATCCTAATAATAACCAGTTACAAGTAGGGTAAAAATGCTAGAATCTGGAGATTGGTGAGGCAGGTTAGGATAGGTAGATGTATATTAGTGACACCTGGAGTTTCACTCAGAATCAGATATCAGATATCTGTTGGAGTAAAATAATTATTTTATTCAGTGAGTTTGTTGTTCACAAAGTTCCATGCTTCTGTAATGATGTGATAGAATGATAACTTGTTACCGAGCAAAATTGAGTGGTTAAGATGCTTAAACTAACATCTTTTCCATAAAAGATCAAGATTACCTTCATTCATTAACCCAACAGATTCAGCAGTCGTAGCTTCCATCATCTTGCACAATGATCAAATTCTCATATATCATTTATGACAGTAGAAGCTACGTTATGTGTTGTCGGAAATATGCTCCTTAATCGTTTTCTCTTTGAACAAATATGCCACCATTAGTGAATAAAAAATTTATATCCTAATTATTTGCCAAAATTTGAGGGTCTTGACCCGGTGTCTGATCAAATGGGTCCATATGTATTACAAAGACCCAGCTGTTTGCTGTCATGGTGTCATGCAAGTTGTTGGTGGCCTGTCTCCTTAAGAAACTCCCATCAGATTGGTATGATATTAAGAAACTACATTTCAGGATAGCATTATTATCTTTCACCCACCTACATTCTTCTTCTGATTCCATATCAAGAGGAGCAGCAATGTTTGTTTGGAATTGTTGTCAGGCCAAAGATCCACCTATGTTTCAAAGACGATCACAATGTGGCTGACATCACAGAAGAAGACTAATGTGCATAAACTGACTGTATCCATTGCCATCTACAGCTAAGCTTCTGAGAGATTCTTCCTCATTTTCGTGTTTCTGTTTCCATCAGCCAACAAAAGGAGGATGTGATTCTTGTCTGAACAGTTCGAAAGAAGCCCTCAAGCAGTATATTTATGTGAAGGATTACTGACTACTGAAGATCCTGGACGTTGGTCAAATTTGTCAGTGGGCCGTCAGACAAATGGTGTCCTCCAAATCTAACCACAACCAGTCAACAAAGACCGGTCAAGCCGACAGATAGGTCAATGTGGGGCCATCACACGTGTGCATTAGAGTTTCTAAATCCCAGGGTTTTCTTGTCCTCACTGGTTTCTTCTCGTAGCAAAGACAGTTGACCAACACAATCTAGGGTTTCCCCAAATCCGTGCCTAATGAAGTTTCATCAACTACACTTCCTAGAAGCTTGTCCTGATGCTAAGATAGATCCTCTCTTTTGTTACCAGGCGTGTACCAGTGTTACAGAATGGTGTGTTCATTGTGCTGAAAGGCAAATTATACCGCACAAAGTGTTGTTCCTTCTGGCCCCATATCACGGGAATGATGAGGAAATAATAAGGAGGTATTGTGAGAAACTTATTTTCAAACAGTCAGCAGGTTGTCTGATATGGTAGGTAAGTCTGCATATCTTATCCATGTACCCTTTTTATGAGAGAACGTCAAAACAGACAAAACTCAAGACATCTTGGTGGAGCCATCCTGAAAGAGTCCATCTCCACGTTATGTGAGGTTCAAAGCTCTCATGACAGACTCAGCAGAAAGAGTAGGCAAAAGAGAAGAAAGGAAATCACCATGGATATCAACTTCATGTGGCCACCGAACATATTGACCTAACAGTTCATCAATCATCTTATGATGTCGATGCATGGTGTACTTGGGGGGATAGAATTACGGAAACTTTCATCTCTCTCTTTAGATATTGAATCCTTCTCTAACTTGCTTATAACCTTGCCCGCTGCAAGTTGAGGAGACAAAGAAGCCCCAAAGGAGCGGACCTGCTCAGTGGTCTTGAGACAAAATGTGATCCTCTCGCTGTCAAGCCAAACTGCACAGCCTTCTGCTATGGATTGTTTTATGGCTTAAGCTTGGATTAGATGAAGATGGTGTTGTTCGATGGGGAGGCAGATTTTCCAAGTCCGGGACAACCCAACCTAGAGAAAATACTGGTTTCTGTGGATATTAGTGTGTGATCGAGACCTTTCATGTTGTCATCAGCTAAGAAAATCCAAGACTGTCGAAGAGCCAAAGACCTCTCTGGCCATGCATCTTTGCTAGGGAAAAAGTTTAATTGTAGTTTTTTTTCGACTGAAATGTCGATATATCAGCACCTAGAACTCCGTCTACATCTGATCTATGGTGAACTCTGGAGTCGATGAGTGATTGGTGGTGTTGGCTCGATAACAATCAGTGTCATCAAACTGCACATGATGAACATTGATGCAGGACTAACAACACGCGCGTCTTCATCATCTAAGTAAAGATGGTGGATAGACAATGAAGAGATTGAGCAGAAAGACTAACCAATATATAAATATATATAAATATATATAAATATATATAAATATATATATATATATACATATATATACATATATATAAATATATATACATATATACATATATATACATATATACATATATATACATATATATATATATGTATATATGTATATATATGTATGTATGTATATATGTATGTATGTATGTATTCGAACTGTACTCCTATAAGCGGTTAATTTATCATTTGAAGGTGCATGACTTTGACAAGATTGTATGAAATTGTATTGGAGCGAGATGGATCATTTTTCATGCAGTCCTAATTGAAATGAGCTTGAAGCTTAATTTTGGACAGACTTTATTTTTCCTCTAAGAAAATTTAGGGGTTTTGGTGGTTTGTTTTTTTTTTTTTTTTCAGGAAAGAGAAGACTATATTAGCTTTTCAAAGTCTACAGAAAGACCTATAGAGATCATTACAAAATATGGATGTGAGATCAGAAGGAAATTGCTACTTCCAAAACATGTCATATTTGGTGCCCGAACAATTAACCCAATTGGCTGTTTGATTGCATTCCCTAAACCAGTGAATGCAAGAAAGCTTCTCAGCTGACCCCTTAACCATTATATATCTTTGATAACACTCCATATCTTCAAGGGAGAGATTCGTCGTTGGCAAGACAATTGACTGTGATTTGAGAATCTAGCTCCAAAATTACACTTCGAAAGTCATTTTGCAGCACGAGTCTTAACTCCTTACGTAGCTGCCCAAGCTTCACATTGCACTGAAGATGGTCCATGAACAAATTTGCATCTCGTCATGCAGTAAGTATCCTTCGTATTCCGTCTGATGAACCCAAGCCACCATCCTACATTGCAACAGCACCAATAGCATTATTTACCTTAACAAAACCTATTGGAAGTTTTTTTTGTCATCCAAGGGTTATCTGAATTTTCTAGCAAAGTAACTACCCCTCCTTGATACACACCCTCTCCTTGACATTTCTTCCCTTCCAAATCTACCACAACAAATTAGCAATTAGAAACTGTAAAACCTCACCGCGAGGGAAGTCCAGCTCCATTTTTCCAGGTTTCAGCAAACCTGAACTTGTAACCCAGCTTTGCCTCTACGACTCACAACAAAAGGACAACTGAAAAACAGGTGTTTAATGGATTCAGCAGTAGCCTCACGTAACAGGCAAAGGTCGTCCTGGTACCTCATATTAAGTCTAGCCAAGAGATCAGCCGTCGGCAGATCGAAATGTAATAGTGTTTCCAGCAATTAAAAATTTGCACCCTTTCGATGGGAATGTAATTGTAGCCGAAACTCCTCTCTACCAGAAGTTAGGTGGAAAAAAATCTATATGCAGATCAAGCAGAAAACCAACCCTTTGGAATCCAATTCTCAAATCCATTTATCATCATCAAGACATGTGGCAATCTCAACACCCTTAATCCTATCAACCAAAATAGGGCAATACATTTTCAATAGTAACTAGGAATCCCAGCTACCAATTCGGATGAACGCTTCCACCCATATGGTGTCCAAGCTAGGATCAACCACCGCATAAGCAGGTTTTCTCATCAAAGGGATGTTTCGAAAAGCCAACTATTATTAAGAGGATCAATGCTAAGCCCATTGCCCACATGCTTAGTGAATACAAGAGAATACTACAAGAGGCAACGAAAGAATAACGCAGTGTAGATATATAATTCCCCAACCCGTTAGCCACTTTAGGAGATCCCAACCAATGAGATGAAGCCGCTTGGACTTATTACTATGCTACCAAAGAAAGTTACTGATAGTTTTAATGAGTTTATAAAGAAACTTCTCAGGTATCCAGGATCATGAGATTCTATTTATCCCAATAGACACCTTCTCATATATCCCAGCTAAATGGTTTATCCGAAATGAGGAATCACATATTGTTAGACATGGTGTGGTCTATGATGAGTTTGGAATCATACATTGTTAGACATAGTGCGATCCATGATGAGTTTCACCCTCTATCTCATTCTGGGGATACACCCTAGAAATCATAATTTTTCTTCTGAACATAATTCCAACTAAGTCGGTGGTGTCTACTCTGTTGAATCTCAAATTTTGATTATTAAATCAATTATTTGATCTAATCTATATATTGAGATAAGTATGTAGGATTAACTACAATAGCGGTAAGGCATAAAGCAAATGTTAGGCCAGAGTCAAAGATCAGACGATACATCGAAGATTTGGACAATGTGCTAGAAGTTTGTCGGAAGCTCATCGAGAGTTCGTCGGGAGTTCACTAAGAGTTCGTCGAGAGTTTGCCGGAAGTTCACCAAGAGAACAATTGACATACCAGATAGAAATTGCTTAGTTAAATGTCTTAATTACCGTAGTCAGACCATAAGTTGAGTTAAGATTGGGAGGTAATCTCGCTAACTCAGTTAGGGGCCAACTGAGCCCTTAACATGGCTGAATTGGGTCGGTTGAACAACTCATTCAGCACCTGAAGTCACAATCGACGGTAGCACTGCTTGGGACTCAATCTCCCAGGTGGTCTGGGCGGTGGTACCGCCTAGACTGGGCGATGGTATCGTCAATAGTTAATGCTGCCAAGTGGTGCTATAGCTAGAGCTCGGTCTCCGAGCTCTATCAAGTGGTCATGCCACCTAGACTAAGCGGTGGTACCACCCAGTGTCAGTCTGCAGGTAGTGGTACCGTCAGTACCCCGAAAATCTAAGATGAGATACTTTTTTGCTCTAATTTTGAAGCCATTGGGGCCTATAAATACCTTACCCTTTTTTGCATGAAAGGGTATGAAAGTGTGAACAAAATATTGAAGTCTTGGGTTATGAAAGTGTTGTAAAAGTGTAAAGAGTTCTCCTCCTCCTTTTCTAGTGTTGTGATCATTCAAGAGAGGTGTGAGGCTTGTAAGGGTTGTAGGTTACAATGACCGAACCACTATAAATCTGATATGCTTATTTTCATTCTACTTTTATTATCATTGTCATTACTCTCTAAGTTAACTACTTAGTTCATTTACTCTAAGTTAAGTTTAAACACTCTTTTTCGGGATCAATTTTAACGAATAAATAATTTTTAAAACCGATGAATTTGTCATTGCACTAATTCACCCCCCCCCCCTCTCTTAGTGATGACTTAGTCCTAATAATTGGTATCAAAGCAAGGTCACTCTCATTTTGGTTTAAAACCCAAAATAGATGGCATTTGCTGGCAACCTAGAGGATTACTCAATCACACATCCACCCATGTTCAATAGGACGGATTACACCTATTAGAAAACTAGGATGAGAATTTTTCTAATTTCTATGAATTTTAAATTATACAATATTATGAAAAACGGTTTTCAAAAGTCTTCTCTTCTAATAAACGATTGGAATAATTTGGAGAAGAAGACTTTCTCTTTGAATGCTAATGCTATAAATGTCTTGTTTTACACTTTAGATAAAAATCAGTTCAATTGAGTATCTATTTGTGAAATAACTTTTGATATTTGACACATACTCGAAATCACTCATGAAGGCACTAAGTAGAGTGAAGGAGTCCAAAATAAATTTTTTAGTCCATACTTATAAATTGTTTCAAATGAAACCAAGTGAGACCATTGACGACATGTATACTTGGTTTATGGATGTCATCAATGGTCTAAAAGCGCTTAGTAAAAGCTTTTTTAACCTTGAACTCATTAATAAAATCTTGAGATCCATTCCAAAGAGTTGGGATCCTAAAGTAATGACTATTCAAGAGGCCAAAGACTTAAATAACTTCCCTCTTGAAGAACTTAATGGGTCACTAATGACATATAAGATGACTTGTAATGCTCATGAATAACTTGAGAATAACCTTCCAAAGAACAAGAAGGATATAACACTAAGAACTCATGAAGACCACTTAAAAGAAAGTTCAAGTGATGAGGACTCTGATAATGACTTGGTACTCATGACAAAAATGTTCAAAAAATTCATAAAAAGAAATAAATTTAAAAATGATACTAAAAATAAAATTGAACCTAAGAAAGAATAAGTTATATGCTACGAATACAAGAAGCTGGGACATTTCAAAAGCAAATGTCCCCAAGTGAAGAAGAAACAACTAAAGAAGAAAAAGACGCTCAAAGCAACGTAGGATGATTCGAGCGGCTCCGAAGACGAATAATAGAGTAATAAGTAAATTATGAACTATGCACTAATGGCTATCGGAGATGAGGTAAGTGGTTCATTTGATGCTAATTTATCTTTTGATAAGCTTTTAAATTCTTTTCATGATTTATTCGACGAATGTAGAATAATGAGTAAAAAGTATAATTCTTTGATAAATGAGCATGCCCTTTTAAATAATGAATTTGAAAAACTTAGGTATAACAATCCTTCATTGCCTCAATACACTATGTGTAAATACCTAGATGCACTTGAGAAGGAAAACTTGCTACTCAAAGAAACTCTAGAAAAGTTTAAGGTTGGTAGCAAGTCTTTGAATATGATCATTGCCAATAAGGGTCACGTTCATAGAAGAGGTAGAATCGGATTTGTGAGTAGCTCTCACCAAAATCCAACCACCTTTGTTAAAGGCCTTAACTTGCATGTATCACTCTGCACCAAATGTAACTTTTGTTGCAAACTCGGACATGTTGCTCAAAAATATCTATTTAAGAGAGGTAGTCCACACAAATTGATTTGGGTTCCTAAAGAAACCGTAAAGAACTCTATGCAAAATGATAAATTAAGTAGATCGATTTTTGAGGCACCCAAGGCAACTAGGTACCTAAAAAATCACTCTTTTTTCTAGAAATATTCACCATCACAAGCTAGGAGCAAGAGATGATATCTTGATAGTGGATGCTCAAGGCACATGACCAGAGATCCACCTTAATTATCTAAGCTCACTAGCCTAGATGAAGGGTATGTCACAATCGGAGATAACAACAAGGGTAAAATCATTGGTAAAGGAACCATAGGTAACAAATTTAACTTTTTGATTGAAGATGTGTCATTGGTTGATGGATTAAAGTATAATCTTTTAAGCATTAGTCAATTATGTGATAAAGGATGCATCATTAGATTTGAATATAATGCTTGCATTATTGAAAAACCATACAAAAATACATCTATGATTGCCCTAAAAGAAAATAATGTATACTATTGACATTGATGATCTTTGTAATGAAATATGTTTTTCAATTTTGAATGACGATACTTGGCTTTGGCATAGGAGATTAGGTCATGTTTCATGAAACCAATCTCTCAAATCTCATCTAAAGTACTTATAAGAGGTATTCCTAATATTAAGTTTGTTAAAGACAATGTGTGTGATGTATGTCAACTAGGAAAGCAAATAAAAGGTAGTTTCAAATCAAAGAATCAAATAAGGACCTTTAGACCTTTGCAATTGATCCATATGGATTTGTTTGGACCAATTGATATAATAAGCCTAGGAGGTAGCAAATACGCCTTTGTAATTGTAGACAATTATAGTTGATACTCTTGGACATACTTCTTCACACATAAAAGTGATTGTGTTAAGTTTTTTTTGAAGTTTTGTAAACTTGTTCAAAATAAAAAAGTTTTTATGATTTCATCGATTCGAAGTGATCATAGTGGTGAATTTTAAAACTATGATTTCTAAAACTTTTGTGAATCTAATGAATACAAACATAATTTCTCTACTCCAAGAAATTCTCAACAAAATGGAGTGGTAGAAAGAAAAAATAGGAGTTTACAAGAAATAGCAAGAACCATGTTGAATAAACATAGTCTACCCAAATATTTTTTGGCCGAAGCCGTTAATATGACATATTATGTCATGTTATCTTTCCAAAACTCCTAGCATGCCATCATGTTAATACGGCATGCTAGGAGTTTACAAGAAATAGCAAGAACCATGTTGAATGAACATAGTCTACCCAAATATTTTTGGGCCGAAGCCGTTAATACGACATTCTAGTAAGACCATTACATTCCAAAACTCCTTTTGAATTGTGGAATAACAAAAACCCAAAGTTTCATATTTTAAAGTTTTCAATTGTAAATGTTTTATCTTGAATGAAAAAAATGCCTTAGGAAGTTTGATGTAAAATCTGATGAAGGCATTTTTCTTGGTTATTCTTCTATTTATAAAGCCTTTCGTATCTTTAATAAAAGAACTTTGGTTATAGAAGAATCTATTCACGTTATCTTTAATGAAGTTTTTAAATTTAAGAAAAATAATTTTGACGATGATTTTAATTTTGATGCTTTGAATTTGAATGAAACCTTTCCTCCAACTAGCAACTTTGATATATCTTCTGAAACATCCTTACCTAAGGAATGAAAGTATGTAGATGCTTATCCTAAGGAGCTAATTATAGAAGACACATCAAAGGGTATTCAAACTTATTCTTCTCTTAAAAATTTTTGTGCCAACGTCGCTTTTCTTTCTCAAATTGAACCCAAATGCATTGACGAGGTCTTGAAAGATGATTCATGGGTTATCACAATACAAGACGAGTTGAACCAATTTGAGAGAAATGAGGTGTGAGAGCTTGATCCGAGACCTAGTGACCATTTAGTTATTGGTACTAAATGGGTCTTTAGAAAAAAAAAAGATGAATTTGATATCATGGTTAGAAATAAGGTTAGATTAGTAGCCAAGGGTTTCAACCAAGAAGAAGGTATCGATTATAAAGAAACCTTCACTCTTGTTATAAGATTATAAGCCATAAGGATACTTCTTGCCTATGCTAGTTGTAATAATTTTATGTTATTTCAAATGGATGTTAAAAGTACTTTTCTTAAAGGCTTTATTTTCGAAGAAGTTTATGTTGAACAATCTCCTAGATTTGAGAATGATAATTTTTCGAATCATGTGCTTAAATTGACTAAAGCTCTCTATAGATTAAAACAAGTCCCAAGGGCTTGGTATGAGAGACTTAGCTCTATTATCCAAAATAATTTCTCTAAAAGCAAGGTTGATACTATATTATTTATTAAAAATTTTAAAATAATTTTTTTTATTATTGAAATTTATGTTGATGATATTATTTTTGGTTCTACAAATGAATCCTTATGCGAATCATTTGCTAAGGGTATGAGCCAAGAGTTTGAAATGAGTTTAATGAGTGAACTAACTTTCTTTTTAGGCTTACAAATCAAAAAACTTAGTGACGGTATTTTTCTTAGTGAAACAAAATATGCATTAGACTTGCTAAAAAGGTTTAATATGATACTCTTATGAGTACCTCCACTTAGTTAAACATTGAGAAAAGTGGAGAAAACTTTGATCAAAAAGCTTATAGGGGTATGATTGGTAGTTTACTATACCTCATCACAACTAGACCGGACATCATATTTAGCGTAGGACTTTGTGCTAGGTTTCAATCCAATCCTAAGTTATCTCATCTTAAAGCAGTTAAAAGAATTCTTAGATATCTTAAAGGAACCACTAATCTAGGATTATGGTATCCAAAATCGAAAAACTTTGAATTAATTACTTATGCTGATGCGGATTTTACTGGATGTAGAATAGATAGAAAAAGCACATCCGAAATATATTAATTCTTAGGTCATGCACTTGTCTCTTGGTCTTCCAAGAAACAAAACTCGGTTGCACTATCTACGACCGAAGCCAAATACATAATGGCTAGTGTATGTTGTGCACAAGTTGTATGGATGAAAAATATATTAGAAGATTATAGAATTTATCTTAAGAATATTCCCATAAAATGTGATAACACAAGTGCACTATGTTTAACAAAAAATCTCATTCATTACTTTAGAACTAAACATATTGACATTAGGCATCACTTTATACATGATCATGTTAATAATCATAATGTAATCTTAGAGTTCATTAATACGAAACATCAATTAGCCAATATCTTTACAAAACCTTTAAATAAAGAATAATTTGATTTCGTTAGAAGAGAGGTAGGCATGTTAAATTGTCCGAATGCATGAGTTTGTTATATTTTTTTCATGAATGGAGCTTTCATGAATTTATTTCATTTTTATCTTCCTCTTAACTTGATATGTAATTTACTTCATACCCTTGCTCCATCACTTAATGATTTTTGATACATTTAATCACTTCACTCATGGATTTTATTGACAATTACATATCTCACGAATTTCACTCTTGTAAATTTTTAATGAGAAACATATTTTCTTGACTTGCAAACCTTTGCAAAGATCATGAATTCATTTGATAGAAGCAGTTTTCATGAAGTTTATTCATGAATTTTTCTTTCATTAAAGAACATTTAAGAATTCTAAGTCATGAAATGATACATCTTTAGTCTTATTGTGAATCTCTCTTTATGAATTTTCAATCACTCATTGTTTCTCCTTGTATTATTCATGAACTTTCAATATCTCAATTCTTCTTGATAAATGTACTATTCATGGACTTTTCCTTCTTTTTTCCCTTTCAAGAAGAATCTTATCACAATAAGTAAAATTTTTGCTTAAAACGATTGCCCATTTCCTTTTTGTTGATGACAAAGGGGAGAAATATTATAAATTGATGACAATTTGACATTGTGAATGTTTGAAATATATCATGAATCATTATGAATGTATTATGAATGCTTGAAATGCATCGTAATATGGCATGGATACTTAAAAATGTTTCATTCTTAAAATCATGCTTGATTTCGTATCAAAATGATGAATGCCTATCATTATGATGAGGTATCGAACTTATCATGCTTAATTTCCTACTTATAATTGGTATCATGCCTTAGATTGATGAATTATCATCTTTTATCAAACTAGACATTTGAATCTTGCTAAATTTCATATTTGAAGTTTGTATCATACTTAAAAATGATAATTGTCTATCATCATTCGATATTGGACTTAAAAATGGATGTCATGCCTTGATATCATTTTTATTGTGATAAAATACATGGTATCATATTTTGAGATGATAAATCATGACTAGTATCATAATGAGTATGTCAATAAGATTTAAATGCATGTATCTTATCAGTTTGATGCTCGAATTCAAAAGCCTTAAATTCAAGAGTGTCTTTTCACAAGTATGTCATATAGATAGGGGGAGTTAAGGTTAACTCTATTATCAATTAATTGTCATCATAAAAAAGGGGGAGATTATTGAATCTCATATTTTGATGATAAAATCAATTGGTAAATTGTTTGATCTAATCTATATGTTGAGATAAGTGTGTAGGATTAGCTACGATAGTGGTAAGGCAAAAAGCAGATGTTGGGTCGTGTTAGGATCAAGAGCATCACTAAGAGGGGGGGTGAATTAGTGCAGCGGAAAACTTTCCCGATTTCAAAAGTCATTGTTTTGATTAAAATCGATTCCGACGAAAATGGTTTCGATTCAATCCGTTTCAGAGAAAAATTAAACTTAAAAGCTTTCGTAAAAGTACAAAAGAAGATTAAGGAGATTTGTAGTAATGTAAATTGCACAAATGAAAAGTAAACCAGAATTTAGAGTGGTTTGGTCGATGTGACCTACATCCACTTTTGGATTCTTCCTCTAACAAGGTCATCGGCGTCCACTAAAGGCTTTTCTTCAATAGGTGAAGACCAAACATCTCTTTACAACACTTTCTCCTTTTCCTGGGTTTAGGATATAACCCTTACAAGCCTCACTCCTCTTTCTTAGATGTTTACAAAGCTAAGAGAGGGAGGGGAGGTCTCTTTCTAACTTTTATAACACTTAACACCCTAGAGATTCAAGAAGATGTTTAACACTTTCGTGCCCTTTCATGCAGAAAAGGGTGAGGTTTTTATAGGCCCCAATGGCTTCAAAATTAGAGCCAAAAAGTGTCACATCTCCTGATTTCGGGGTACTGGCGGTACCACCATCATTACTGGGTGGTACTACCGTCGTTGGTCTGACATCGGGTAGTACCATCGCCTGACAAGGGCGATACCATCGTTGGCAGCATTCACTGTCAGCGGTACCACTGCCCAGCCTGGGAGGCACCAACGCCCAGACATCTTGGAACACTATCTCCCAAGCGGTGCCACTGCAACCAAGAATTCAGGTACTGAATGGGCTATTCAATTCGGCCCAATTCAGCCCTATTAAGGGCCCAATTGGCCCCTAATTAAGTTAGTGAGATTACCTCTCAATTATAACTTAATTTATGATCTAACTATGATAATTAAGACATAATCATAACACTTCTTGTTCTGGTGCGTCAATTGCTCTTCCGACGATCTTTCGGCGAACTTCCGACGAACATTCGACGAACTCTTGGCAATGTTTCGATGGACTCCCGGCAAGCTCCTGGACTTTACAACGATCTTCTTGGCGAGTTCCGATAAGCTTCTTTAGCAAGCTCCTGGACTTTTCGGTTAGTTTCGGTAAAATTTTTGACAAATGTCCGAACCCGACGAACTCTTGAACTCCCAACGAGATCTCGATCTTGACTCTGGTACAACACATGCTTTATGTCTTACTGCTATTGTAGTTAATCCTGCACACTTTTCTCAACATATAGATTAGATCAAACAATTTATAATTGACTTCATCATCAAAATATGAGATTCAATAATCTCCCCCTTTTTGACGATGACAATCATTTAATGACGGAGTTAACCTTAACTCCCCCTATCTATATGTCATACTTGAGAAAAGACATTCTTGAATTCAAGGTATTTGAATTCAAGATACAAACTGATAAGATAAGTTCATATACACATCATGATTCCTATCATTATCTAACATTCTTAAAGTACGATACCAAGTATTTCTCAAAATGATATCAAGGCATGACATCCATTTTCAAGTATGATATTTCAAATATGAAAGATGACAAAGATAGCAATTTATCATTCTATGGCAAGATATCAATTGTAGAATACCAAGTTAAGCTCTAGATATTTTATCATAATGAAAGAAATTTATCAAGCAAACATTTTAAGTATATATGATGAAATACATTGCATACATTTGTCATCAATTTATCACATTTTGGTATTATTTCTCCCCCTTTGTCATCAACAAAAAGGAGAACAATTCAACAATGCAAGTGTAGTAAAAAAATTCAAGCAAGTTTCATACTCAAAAGTTCTCATCATTAAATGTTACCAATATTAAAGCGATAGATTCCATCAACTTCTCCCCCTTTGTCATCACAATTTTGCATGAAGAAAAGGAAGGAAGGTAAGGAGGGAATCCATTAAGAACTAAATTTATGAAATAATTTGAATCAAGTTAAAAACGATAAATAAGTTTTCGTTAACACATGCTTTCATTTTGACAAAGAGATTCATGAAATGGATCGAGATATCCATATGAAATCAAATGCCAAATCTTGCAAATAATTATTACATACGAAAATTCATCTTTCAAGGATTAAGATATCTATTAGAATTCATAAGAGTGAAATCCGTGAGAGATGCATTTGTCAATGACATTCATGTATCAAACATCAAGATATTTAAATGCACAATCATTTTATGCATGATAAAATGTTTCGGCATAGCTTTCATCACTCTTTGCATGAAATATCATTATTGCATTATAGCATTCAAAAGTTCATAATATTAAAAATATGATAATGCATCATTGTATGATAAAGAGATCACAACATCATAAAATTTTTAGCATAGAGTTTTGACATCAAAGTAAGAGTTATAACATTGAAGTAAGCATTTTCAGCACAACGTTTTATCATCCAAGCATCATTACAACATCAGAGTAAACAACATAAGATTATAACATCAAAGTAAGAATAATAAAAGAGAGGAATTTCGTCCACTTCTCCCCCTTTGTTATCAGCAAAAAGACATACACAGCTTATTTAGGTGGTGGTAAGTCAAAATGTCTAAACAAGGTATTAAGTTGTTGATGAATCTGTTGTAACTCAGTTAAAATTTGATCTTGACGTTGTTCGAGTCTATCTTGACGTTATTCAAATCGATCAAATCGAGTCCCTATGTCGTCGATAGATGAGGGAGGTGCTTGCTCTACTAGAGGTGATACATCAAAGGGACTAGTTAGAGGAGATTGATTACCCCTAAAAATTGGTGTTTCAAGTTCTGGTTCAGGTTGGAGGGGATCAGTTCTTCTAGGTAGTCTAGTCGATATACCATTTCTGAATGTACATCTCAATCGTCAAAGTAGGTTTCTATTTATGATACTAAATCTATCTAGTTTTATAACTTCTTCATCGGGTGGGATAGCAATGTCATAGGCATGGAGTAGTCTTGTGATTAGGCCATCATATGGAAACATCATGTTCTTTTTTAATAGTTCAATCATATTCTGTTAGATTAGGTAACCAAAATAATTGTTATGTCCCTTCATAATCCAATACATGATACCTAATTCCATTTGGCTTACTTTATCATAATGATATTATTTTGGGAAAATAATACTTATCAGGATGTGATAAAATATTTTGGTGCTTAAAGGTAGTAAATGTTCGTAACTTTTTGGAAGAATAGTTAGGTTAGGATTACCAAAAATTGTTCCTAAGGCATCAGTGTAAGTAGTCCCAACTGATTCTTTATCCCATTATCATCTAAAGTAACACCCTTTTTCTTTTACCGTAATTCCTATGATGTTGCAAATTGTGCTATCTGTAATGGGTATATGATGTCCTAAGAGATAGGTAGATACCCTTTCGTTTTCATCTACATGTAAATTATTGTAGAATAGCCTAACAAGTCTAGGGTAGATAGGTTCACTTATTTAAAGGATTGGGAGAATGTCTAGATTAGCAAACCATTGAATAGGTTCCAAACCACTTAATTCATCTAAATCAATATATTTACCCTTATGAACATGTCTAGACTCTATGGATGAAAATTTAAGGGCACGTTGATGAGAATCGAAAAGTAGGGAATCATAATTTTCATCTAATCTTCTCTTCCCTTTGTCCCAAGAGGATCTTCTAGAACTTATTGAGACTACAATTATGAAGGTAAATAAGGAGCAAGAACAAGTTATACAAAGGAGAATCAATTTGGTGTAGAGATTATCTTAGTAGTTTTTTCTTCTAGTGATCTCCAAAAGGATGTTAGAGATTGATCCTTGATTTAGTAGGAGATGGGTATTTTAGAGTAGCTAGAGGGAGAGCAAGAGATTAGGTGCTGTTTGGAGAAGTGTAGAATGAGTTGGGGTCGGTTCTACCGCCGGCCCTAACTTGATGTTTATAAGGGGGCAGGTTGCGGGAGGTGGCACTTCTAACTGGGTGGTGCTACCGCCTACCACCCGTGACAACTAGTGGTGCTATCGTCAGTTGGGCGGTGCCACCGCCTATAGGCAGTGAGCACTGCTCAAGTTGTTGTGTGGTGTTATCGTGGGGTGATTCCAATTTGCAAAAAAATTTTATTGCC
This sequence comes from Musa acuminata AAA Group, assembly GCF_036884655.1. NCBI lineage: Eukaryota > Viridiplantae > Streptophyta > Magnoliopsida > Zingiberales > Musaceae > Musa > Musa acuminata. The sequence goes on from NC_088357.1 coordinate 26,702,406, forward strand.
GTGAAGCACGCAACCTTATTTATATCATCATATAAAATTCACATCATAAGAGGAGAAGATTCATACTCAAACATCATATAAAACTAGCATGAAAAAATGCATATGGCTCATTGCACATATTATAAGATCATGATTTAAGTGAGTGATCCAAAGAATCAAAAAAGTCTGAAAATGAAATTTAACAAATTCATGCATTCGGGCAATTAACATTCCTAATTCTCTTCTAATAAAATCAAATTGTTCTTCACTTAAAGGCTTTATAAAAATATCGGCTAATTGATGTTTCGTATCAATAAACTCTAGGATTATATCATGATTATTAATATGATCTCGTATAAAGTGATGCCTAATATCAATATATTTAGTTCTAGAGTGTTGAATGGGAATTTTTGTTAAACATATTGTACTTTTGTTATCACATTTTATGAGAATGTTTTTAAGACGAATCTTATAATCTTCTAAAGTGTTTTTCATCCACACAACTTGTGCACAACATGCACTAGCTGCAATGTACTCAGCTTCGGTTATAGATAGTGCAACGAAGTTTTGTTTCTCGGAAGACCAAGAAACAAGTGTGTGTTCTAAAAATTGACATGTTCCGGATGTGCTTTTTCTATCTAATCTACATCTAGCAAAATCTGCATCAACATAAGCAATTAGTTCAAAGTTCTCGGATTTTGGATACTATAATCTTAGATTAGTAGTGCCTTTAAGATATCTAATAATTCTTTTAATTGCTTTAAGATGAGATATCTTAGGATTAGATTAAAACCTAATACAAAGTCTGACACTAAACATGATATCCGATCGAGTTGCGGTGAGGTATAGTAAACTTCCTATCATACCCCTATAAGCTTTTTGATAAAAGCTTTCTCCATTTTCATCAATGTCTAACTTAGTGGAGATACTCATAGGAGTATTGATAGCCTTTGTGCTATCCATATTAAACCTTTTTAGCAAATCTAAAGCATATTTTGTTTGACTAAGAAAAATACCATTACTTAGTTGTTTGATTTGTAAGCCTAAAAAGAAAGTTAATCTCCCTATCAAACTCATTTCAAATTCAAGACTCATACTTTTAGCAAATGATTCACATAGAAATTCATTCGTGGAACCGAAAATAATATCATCTACATAAATTTAAATAATAAAATAATTATTTTTAAAATTTTTGATAAACAATATAGTATCGACCTTGCCTTTAGAGAAATTATTTTCGATAAGAAATGAGCTAAGTCTCTCATACCAAGCTCTTGGGGCTTATTTCAATCCATAGAGAGCTTTAGTCAATTTAAACACATGATTAGGGAGATTATCACTATCAAATCTGGGAGGTTGTTCAACATAAACTTCTTTGGAAATAAAGCCATGAAGAAAAGCACTTTTAACATCCATTTGAAATAACTTAAAATTAATACTACTAGTGGCAAGGAGCATCCTTATGGCTTCTAATCGTGCCACAGGAGCGAAGGTTTCTTCATAATCGATACATTCTTTTTGGTTAAAATCCTTGGCCACTAATCTAGCCTTGTTTCGAACCACGATACCAAATTCATCTTGTTGGTTTCTAAAGACTCATTTAGTACTAATAACTAAATGGTCATTTGGCCTAGGAACTTGCTTCCACACCTCATTTCTCTCAAATTGATTCAACTCTTCTTACATTGTAATAACCCATTAATCATCTTTTAAGGCCTCATCAATGCATTTTGGTTCAATTTGGGAGAGAAAAGTGGCGTTGGCATAAAAATTCTTAAGAGAAGAACAAGTTTAAACCCCTTTTGATGTGTCTCCTATGATTAGCTCCTTAGGATGAGCATCTATATACTTCCATTCCTTGGGTAAAGATGTTTCAGAAAAAGATGCATCCAAGTTGCTAGATAGAGAAGGGGATTCATTTAAATTCAAAGCATCAAAATTAACATCATCATCAAAATCATTTTTCTTGACTTCGAAAACTTCATTGAAAACAACATGAATAGACTCTTCTATAATTAAAGTTCTTTTATTAAAGATATAAAATTCTTTAGAAATAGAAGAATAGCTAAGAAAAATTCCTTCATCTAATTTTACATCAAATTTTCCTAAGGCATCTTTTTCATTCAAGGTAAAACACTTACACCCAAAAACTTTAAAATATGAAACATTATGTTTTTTATTTTTCCACAACTTATAAGGAGTTTTGACGAGTAATGGTCTTACTAGAACTCTATTCATGACATAGCATGTCATATTTATAGATTTGGCCCAAAAATATTTGGGTAGGTTATGTTCGTTTAACATGGTTCTAACCCAAAAACTTTAAAGTTTTTATTTTTTCTTTCTGCTACTCCATTTTGTTGAGGATTTCTTGGAGTAGAGAAATTATGGTTGTATCCATTAGATTCATAAAATTCTTGGAAATCACGGTTTTGAAATTCACCATCGTGATCACTCCGAATTGATGAAATTAAAAAAACCTTTTTATTTTGAACAAGTTTACAAAACTTAGAAAAATACCTAAAGCAATCACTTTTGTGTGCCAAAAAGTAAGTCCATGTATATCTACTATAATCATCCACGATGACAAATGCATATTTGCTTCCTCCTAGGCTTGATGTAGCAATTGGTCCGAATAAGTCCAGATGGATTAATTGCAATGGCCTTAAGGTACTTATTTGGTTCTTTGGTTTGAAACTACTTTTTATTTGCTTTCCTAGTTGACATGCATCACACACATTGTCTTTGACGAACTTAATGTGAGGAATTTCTCACACAAGTTCTTTAGATGAAATTTGAGAGATTAGTTTCATACTTGCATGACCTAACCTCCTATGCCAAAACCAAGCATCGTCATTCAAAATCGAAAAATACATTTCATTACAAATATCATTAATGTCGATACTGTATACATTATTTTATTTTAGAGCAATCATAGTTGTGTTTTTGTATGGTTTTTTAATAATGCAAGCATTAGATTCAAATCTAATGATATATCCTTTATCACACAATTGACTAATGCTCAAATGATTATCTTTAAGCCATCAATTAACAACACATCATCAATAGAAAAGGTGGATTTATTACCTATGATTCCTTTGCCAATGATTTTATCCTTGTTGTTGTCTCTGAAGGTGACATATCCTTCGTCTATGCTAGTGAGCTTAGAGAATTGAGATGGATCTCCGGTCATATGCCTTGAGCATCCACTATCAAGATACCATCTCTTGCTTATAGCTTGTGTTGGTAAATGTTTCTCATCTCCAATAGTCATTAGTGCATAGTGAGCAACTTGCTCGGTGTTGGTTGGCTCCTCTTCTTCGGATGAACTTGAGTCGTCCCATATTGCTTTAAGAGTCTTCTTCTTCTTTGATTGTCTCTTCTTTGCTTGGGGACATTCGCTCTTGTAATGTCCCGGCTTCTTGCATTCATAGCATATCACTTGTTCTTTCTTAGGTTCAAATTTATTTTTAATATTATTTTTAAATTTATTTCTTTTTATAAATTTTTTGAATCTTTTTGTTAAGAGTGCCAAGTCTTCATCAAAGTCCTCATCACTTGAATTTTCTTTCAAGTGGTCTTCTTGAGTTCTTAGAGCCATATTCTTCCTGTTCTTTGGAAGGTTGTTCTCTAGCTCTTCATGAGCATTACAAATCATCTCATAGGTCATTAGTGACCACATTAGTTCTTCGAGAGGAAAGTTATTTAAATCTTTAACCTCTTGAATGGCCGTGATTTTAGGGTCCCAACTCTTTGGAAGGGATCTTAAAATTTTATTAACAAGTTCAAAATCTAAAAACTTTTACCAATTCCTTTTAGACCATTGATGATATTCGTAAATCGGATATACATGTCTCCAATGATTTCACTCGGTTTCATCCGAAATAACTTATAAGTGTGCATTAAAAGATTAATTTTCGATTCCTTCACTCTACTAGTGCTTTCGTGAGGCACTTCGAGTGTGTGCCAAATATCAAAATGCAGTTTCATAAATAGATACACGATTGAACTCGTTTTTATCTAAAGCCCAAAATAAGGCATTAATAGCCTTGACGTTTAAAGCGAAAGTCTTCTTCTCCAATTCATTTCAATCGTTCATTAGAAGAGAAGACTTTTGAAACTCATTTTCTATAATATTCATAATTTGAAATCCATTGAAATTAGGAAGATCTTCATTCTAGTCTTCCAATATGTGTAATCCGTCCCATTGAACATGGGCGGACGTGTAATTGAATGATCCTCTTGGTTGCCGGCAAATGCTATCTCTCTTGGGTTTAAAACCAAATGAGAGTGAACCTTGCTCTGATAGCAACTATTAGGATCAAGAGCAGCACTAAGAGGGAGGATGAATTAGTGCAGCGGAAAACTTTCCCGATTTCAAGTCTTTGTTTCAATGAAAACCGATTCCGATGAAAATGGTTTTGATTCAATCGGTTTTGGAGAGAATTTGAACTTAAAAGCTTTCGTAAAAGTGCAAGAGAAGATTAAGGAGATTTGCAGTAATTTAAATTGCACAAATGAAAAGTAAACTAGAATTTAGAGTGGTTCGGTCGATGTGACCTAACACCTCTTTATAATGCTTTCTCCTTTTCCCGTGTTTAAGAGATAACCCTTACAAGCCTCACTCCTCTTTCTTGGATGTTTACAAAACTAAGAGAGGGAGGGGAGGACTCTTTCTAACTTTTACAACACTTAACACCCTAGAGATTCAAGAAGATGTTTAACACTTTTGTGCCCTTTCATGCAGAAAAGGGTGGGGTTTTTATAAGCCCCAATGGCTTCAAAATTTGAGCCAAAAAGTGTCACATCCTCGGATTTCGGGGTACTAGTGGTACCACCGTCGTTACTAGGTGGTACTACCATCGTTGGTTTGACATCGGGCGGTACCACCGCTTGACAAGGGCGGTACCATCACTGGCAACATTCACTCCTGACGGTACCACCACCCAAACATCCTGGCACACTATCTCCCAAGCGGTGCCACCGTCGGCCTTGGCGGTGCCACCGTCGGCCAAGAATTTAGGTGCTGAATGGGCTACTCAATTCGACCCAATTCAACCCTATTAAGGGCCCTGTTGGCCCCTAATTAAGTTAGTAGGATTACTTCCCAATCCTAACTTAATTTATGATCTAACTATGATAATTAACACATAATCATTACACTTGTTCCGGTGCATCAATTGCTCTTCCGGCGAGCTTTCGGTGAACATCCGATGAACTCTCGGCAATGTTCCGGTGGACTCCCGACAAGCTCCTGGACTTTATGACGATCTTTTTGGCGAGTTCCATAAGCTACTTGGGCAAGCTCTTGGACTTCTCAGTTGGTTCCGGTAGAACTTCTGATGAACGTCTGGACTTTCGATGAACTCTTAAAGTCCTAACGAGATCTTGATATTGACTCTAGCATAACACTTGTTTTATGTCATACTGCTATCGTAGTTAATCTTGCACACTTTTCTCAACATATAAATTAGATCAAACAATTTACAATTGACTTCATCATCAAAATCTGAGATTCAACAGGCCGGAGTCAAAGATCAGACGATACGTCAAAGATTCAAATGATATGCCGGAAGTTTGCTGGAAGCTCGCTGAGAGTTCGTCGGGAGTTCGCTGAGAGTTCGTTGGCAATTCATCGGAAGTTCGCCGAGAGAACAATTGACATATTAGAAATATATTGCTTTGTTAAATGTCTTAATTATCATAGTTAGACTATAAGTTGAGTTAGGATTGGGAAGTAATCCCACTAACTTAGTTAGGGGCCAACTGGGCTCTTAACAGGGCTGAATTAGGTCGGTTGAACAGCCCATTCAGCACTTGAAGTCATGGCCGGTGGTGGCATCACTTGGGACTTAGTCTCCTAGGTGGTCTAGGCAGTGGTACCACTAGTAGTTAATGCTGATAGGCGGTGGTACCGCTAGAGCTCGATCTTCGAGCTTTGTCTGGCAGTGGTAGCACTCAGACTAGGCGATGGTACCGCCTAGTGTCAATCTATAGGCGATGGTACCATCCAATAATGGTGGTGGTACCCCTAGTATCCCGAAAATCTGGGATGAGACACTTTTTGACTCTAATTTTGAAGCCATTGGGGCCTATAAATACCCCGCCATTTTCGGCATGAAAGGGTATGCAAGTGTGAACAAAATATTGAAGTCTTGGGGTGTGAAAGTATTATAAAAGTGCAAAGAGTCCTCCTCCTCCCTTTCTAGTGTTGTGATCATTCAAGAAAGGTGTGAGGCTTATAAGGGTTGTATCCTAAACCCGTGAAAAGGAGAAGAGAGTTGTAAAAGGGTGGTTGGTTTTCACCCATTAAAGGAAGACCGCTAGTAGACGCCGGTAGCCTCAATAAGGGGGAATCGGGAGTGGATTTGGTCATGATGATCGAACCATTATAAATCTAGTGTGCTCATTTCCATTTTGCTTTTATTATTATTGTTATTACTCTTTAAATTAATTGCTTAGTTCATTTACTTTAAGTCAAGTTTAAACACTCTTTTTTTAGATCGATTTTAATGAACGAATGTTTTCCAAAACCGATGAATTTGTCACTGCACTAATTCATCCCCCCCTCTTAGTGACGACTTGGTCCTAACATACTCCATATGAGATATGGAAAAGGAAAAAACCCGATCTTCAGGTTGTTAAACTTTGGGGCTGCCATGACCATGTCAAAAGTCATAATCTCAACAAATTGGAATCCAGGATGGAACGATACATATTTGTGGGATACCCCAAGGAAACTAATGGGTATTATTTCTATCACCTCATAGACCAAAAAGTCTTTGTAGCCAAGAGAGTAGTGTTCTTTAAGAAGGAACATATTATTGGTGGAGATAGTGGGAGCGTGATAAAGATGAGTGAGGTTGGAGAATCTAACTCAAGCACAATTCCATAGCCTAAGTCTGTTTAGATACCTATCACACAAGTTCCCACTTTATGTAGGTCCAACATAGTATCCAATCCTTCTAAGAGATATGTGGTGTTGATTCTTGGATTTTGATGATGAAACCAATTGATAATGTTATGATCTAATCTGCATTTTGAGTGACGTAGGACTAGCTTCGATTCAGAGAGACAAATTGATTAAAGTAAGAAGAATAAGAAGTGGGCTAGAATTGAACATATTAGAAGATTGGACATCAAACCCGAGGAATGGTCAACGTGTCGGCAAAAGGCTGTGTCATGAGTTCGGGCATTGGGATAAGAAGATTGGACATTGCGCCAAGGAGATCGGATGTTGCAAGAAGGCAACATATCGATTGGGCAATACGCCGAAGGAGAGAATGATGCGTCATAGGGTCGGATGAAGCGTCAGATGAACCAATGACATGCCAGCCAACTTAGTATTCTTGCTTGTAATAATTTGTCTAGATCGAAGTAGTATTAGTTATAATTAGGTTGGTTTATAATATAATTAGGCTAACTCAATTAGGTGCCAATTGGGCCCAAAGTGGGGCTATTTTGGGCCAAGAGAAAGGCCCATTCAGTGACCCAAATGTTGGGTCAGGTAGTGGTACCGCTAGTGGCTAAGTTTCTGAGACACAATCTCCAAGACTATGTCAGACGATAGTATTGCTAGACTGGGCGATGGTACCGCCCAGTGTCAGGCAGTGATAGCGCTAGTCTGGGCAGTGGTAGTGCTAGTCTAGGTGGTGGTATCACCCAATGTTAGTGCTGCAAGCGGTGGTATCGCCCAGCATAGGTAGTGGTACCGCTAGGACCCGGGAAACCCAAGATGAGACATTTTTTTACTATATTTTTGAAGCCATTTGAGGTCTATAAATACTTAGCTATTCTTATATGGAGCTACAAGAATTGAGCAGAAAGAAGTTGTTATTCTGAGTTAAAAATATGGTAAGTATCCATCTCCTCTTTAAGTTTTGAGCTTAGTTTAAGAGAGGTGTGAGGCTTGTAAGGGTTATCTCCTAAACCCGTAAAAAGGAGAAAGGGTTGTAAAAGGGTAGTTGGTCTTCACCCATTGAAGGAAGACCGGTAGTGGAAGCCGGTAGCCTTGAGTGAAGAGTGTTAGTCATATGTGCCCTGTAAGCCAATCATTTGAGTGATGACACGTGTGACTTGACATGCAGTCTTATTGCTTATTATTATTATTTGATATTTTATCACTTTATATTAACTATTGCTTGAATATATTATGATGTCTATAGATCTATGAAATAGGAATCAAATCATGATGAGGTCACAATAATGAGACTGATTCACCTTTAAACATATATCTTAAATAATCCCGATCATAGGTTACTCGAGAGGGACATCGAGATAACCGGACAGACTAGTGTGTTGTATAACCATCCATATGATGGATGCAGTTAGTCTCATAGCTGCTCATGTGGGGATATAAGTGATACAATACAAGTGCTCATTGGGGAATGAGTTCAGTGATTGATCCGCTTATGGAATGTTGGATGATTGATGATGCCTTATTGTCAAATAGTGATTTCGTAGTCCTAGTTATGTATCTGGTCCTTAGACTTGAAATACCAAGGATGTCCTATATGAGTACTAAATTCTTTGATACCGGACTTATAGGTCTAGAGGTTCTAGATCTAGCACAACCGGTCATCGAGAGTGGTAGCCAATCTAGAGCTTTTTGGGTTGCCTTTCCTATTCTCCTCCCCTTCTCCTCCTCAGATAGCAGGCTTGGAGTTTTGAGAAGCATCATCGCAGCCCTACTATGTGGATCACCGCTAGAGAGGACACTTGACCTCCTCCTTCACCCTCTCCTTGAGATCTACAGGGATTCAGGGATATACGATCTCCCTAGGTAACATAATCTGTCATATACGTAGTTTTAAGTTTCGTGATTTTTGTGCACCAATCATCGCATGATGTGTTGAATCTCAGATTTTGATGATGAAATCAATTAGTAAATTATTTGATCTAATTTATATGTTGAGATAAGTGTGCAAGATTAACTATGATAGTGATAAGACATGAAGCAAATGTTGGGCCAAAGTCAAGATCGAGACTTCGTTGGGAGTTCAAGAGTTCATAGGAAGTTCTACCGGAATTGACCAAGAAGTCCAAGAGCTTACCAAAGAAGCTTGTCGAAACTCGCTAAGAAGATCATCGTAAAGTCTAGGAGCTTGTCGGGAGTCCATTGGAACATTGTCGAAAGATCGTCGGAAGTTCGCCGGAAGATTGCCGGAAGCTCGTCGGAAGAACAATTAGCATATCAAACCAAGATTGATTAGTTAATGTCTTAAATTATCATAGTTAGACTTTAAGTTGAGTTAGGATTGGGAGGTAATCCCACTAACTTAGTTGGAGGCCAACTTGGCCCTTAACAGGGCTGAACTAGGCCAATTGAACAGCCCATTTAGCACTTGAAGTCATGGCCAACGGTGGCACTACCTGGTGACTCACTCTCCCAAGTGGTTTGGGCGATGGTACCACATAGACTGGGCGATGATATCACTAGTATTTAATGCTGCCAAGCGATGTTACCACCATTGTCAAGTGGTGGTACCGCTAGAGCTCGATCTTCGAGCTCTGTCAAGCGGTCATACTTCCTAGACTTGGTGGTGGTACTGCTCAGTGTCAATCTATAGGCGATAGTACCACCCAATAATAGTGGTGGTACTATCAGTACCTCGAAATATGGGGATGTGACACTTTTTAGCTCCAATTCTAAAGGCATTGGGGCTTATAAATACCCCACCCTTTTTTGCATGAAAGGGCATGAAAGTGTGAAAAAAATCTTGAGTTCTTGGGGTGTTAAAAGTGTTGTAAAAGTGCAAAGAGTCCTCCTCCTCTCTTTCTAGTATTGTGATCATTCAAGAGAGGTGTGAGGCTTATAAGGGTTATCTCTGAAACCTGTGAAAAGGAGAAAGCGCTATAAAGAGATAATTAGTCTTCGCCTATTAAAGGAAGACCATTAGTGGACACCGGTGACCTTGACGGAGGACGAATCAGAAGTGGATGTAGGTCACAATGACCGAACCACTATAAATTCTGGTTTGCATTTCTATTATTATCATTTACTTACTTTACAATTGCTTCACTTTCACCTTACTTAGCTTTCACTACCCTTACGAACAAACATGCTTTCAAGCAATCTTCCGAGATTGGTTTTTTCATTGTATAAAGTTTTTAAACTGATATTTTTATCCGTTGCATTAATTCACCCCCCATCTTAGTACTGACTCGATCCTAGAAATTGGTATTAGAGCTTGTTTACTCTCGATTTGGTTTAAAACCCAAGAGAGATAGCTTTTGCCAATAATCTAGAGGGTCATTTAATTACACGTTCACTCATATTCAATGGGACAGATTACACATATTGGAATATTAGAATAAAGATCTTTCTAATCTTAATGAATTTTAAGTTATGGAAACTTATGAAAAATAGCTTTCAAAAGTCTTCTCTTCTAATGAACGATTGGAATGAGTTGGATAAGAAGACTTTCGTTTTAAACGCCAAGGATATGAATGCCTTATTTTGTGCTTTAGATAAAAATGAGTTCAATCAAGTGTTTATTTGTGAAACGACTTTTGATATTTGGCACATACTCAAAATCACTCATGAAGACACTAGTAGAGTAAAGGAGTCGATGATATATCTTTTAGTTCATACTTATGAATTATTTCGGATGAAGCCAAGCAAAACTATTATCGACATGTACACCTGTTTTACGGATGTCGTCAATAGTTTAAAAGCTCTTAGCAAATGTTTTTCGAACTTTGAACTTGTTAATAAAATCTTGAGATCCCTTTCAAAGAGTTGAGACCCTAAAGTAATGACCATTCAAGAGGCCAAGGATTTAAATAACTTTCCTCTCAAAGAACTTATCCGGTCACTAATGACCTATGAGATGACTTGCAATGCTCATGAAGAGCTTGAGAATAACCTTCCAAAGAACATGAAGGATATGACACTAAGAACTCATGAAGATCACTTGAAAGAAAATTCAAGTGATGAGGACTATGATGATGACTTGGCACTCTTGACAAGAAAGTTTAAAAAATTTATACAAAGGAATAAATTTAAAAATGATACTAAAAATAAAATTGAACCTAAGAAAGAACAAGTTATATGCTACGAATACATGAAGCCGGGACATTTTAAGAGCGAATGTCCCCAAGTAAAAAAGAAGCAACCAAAGAAGAAGAAGGCTCTTAAAGCAACTTGGGATGACTCAAGTGCATCCGAAGAAAAGGAACCAACCAACACAGAGCAAGTTGCTCACTATGTGCTAATGGCTATTGGAGATAAGGCAAGTAGTTCATTAGATGCAAATTTATCTTTTGATGAAGTACTAAGTGTTTTTCATAATTTATTTGATAAATGTAAATTAGTTAGTAAAAAATATAAATTGTTGAAAAAAGAACATGCTTCTCTTGTTAGTGATTTTGATAGATTAAAAATTAAGCATGATGATAGTTTAGCTCCTTGCATAAAATATAATGAATTAGAAACGCTTAAAAGAGAATTTGCAGCTATATGAAATCTTAGAAAAATTTGAAATAAGTAGCAAATCCTTAAATATGATTCTTGCAAGTAAGAATCATGTTCGGAATCAGTTTTGTGACACTCATAAAAATCCAACCATCTTTGTTAAAGGCTCAACTTTACATGTTTCATCCCGAAACAAATGTAATTTTTATTACAAATTTGGATATGTTGCTTATCAATGTCTATTTAAGAGATGTAGTCCACACAAATTGATTTAGGTTCTTAAAGGAACTGTAAAGAACTCTATGCACAATGAGAAGTTAAGTCGATCGATTTTTGAGGCACCTATGGTCAAATGGGTACCTAAAAATCACCCTTTTTTGTAGAAATATTTATCATCACAAGTTAGGAGCAAGAGATGATATCTTGATAGTGGATGCTCGAAGCACATGACCGGAGATCCATCTCAATTCTCTAAGCTCACTACCCTAGACGAAGGGTATGCCACCTTCGGAGACAACAATAAAGGTAAAATCATTAGTAAAGGAACCATATATAATAAATTCAACATTTTGATTAAAGATGTATTATTGGTTGATGGCTTAAAGCATAATCTTTGGAGCATTAGTCAATTGTGTGATAAAGGATACATCATTATATTTGAATCCAATGCTTGTATCATTAAAAAACCACACAAAAATACATCTATGATTGTCCTAAAATAAAATACTGTATACACTATTGACATTGATGATCTTTATAATGAAATGTGTTTTTCGGCTTTGAATGATGATGTTTGGCTTTGGCATAGGAGATTAGGTCATGCTAGCATAAAACTAATATCTCAAATCTCATCTAAAGAACTTGTAAGAGGTATTCATAACATTAAGTTTGTTAAAGATAATGTGTTTGCTGCATGTCAACTAGGAAAACAAATAAAAAATCGTTTCAAACCAAAGAATCATCATATGGATTTATTTGGACTAATTTACACATCAAGTTTAGGAGGTAGCAAATATGCATTTATCATTATGGATGATTATAGCAAATACACTTGGACATATTTCTTGGCATACAAAAGTGATTGCTTTAGGCATTTTTTGAAGTTTTGTAAACTTGTTCAAAATGAAAAAGGCTTTATGATTTCATCAATTCGGAGTGATCATAATAGTGAATTTCAAAATCATAATTTCTAAAATTTTTATAAATCTAATGGATACAACTACAATTTCCCTGCTTTGAGAAATCCTCAACAAAATGGAGTAGTAGAAAGAAAAAATAAAAATTTACAAGAAATTGCAAGAACCATGTTAAACGAACATAGTCTACCTAAATATTTTTGGGCCGAAGCCATTAATATGGTATGCTATATCATGAATAGGGTTCTAGTAAGACTATTACTTTCCAAAACTCCTCATAAGTTATGGAATAATAAAAAACTGAATATTTCATATTTTAAAGTTTTCGATTGTAAATATTTTATCTTGAATGAAAAAGATGCCTTAGGAAAGTTTGATGTAAAATCCGATGAAAGGATTTTTCTTTGCTATTCTACTATTTCAAAAGCCTTTCATATCTTTAACAAAATAACTTTAGTTATAGAAGAGTCTTTTCATATTGTCTTTAATGAAGTTTTCAAATTTAAGAAAAATGAGTTTCATGATGATCTTAATTTTGATGCTTTGAATTTAAATGGACCCTCTCCTCCAACTAGCAACTAGGATGCATCTTCTTCCGAAACATCTTTACTCAAAGAATGAAAGTATGTAGATGCTCATCCTAAGGAGCTAATCATAGGAGACATATCAAAAGGGGTTCAAACTCATTCTTCTCTTCAAAATTTTTATGCCAACGCCACTTTTCTTTCTCAAATTGAACCTAAATGCATTGACGAGGCCTTGAAAGATGATTCATGGGTTATCACAATGCAAGAAAAATTGAACCAATTTGAAAGAAATGAGATGTGGAAGCTTGTTTCGAGGCCAAATGACCATTTAGTTATTGGTACTAAATGAATTTTTCGAAATAAGCAAGATGAATTTGGTATCGTAGTTAGAAACTGTCACACCCCTCAAAATATCCATGATATTAAAATTTTCAACACAAACCAATCCAGGATCCAAACACAATTTGAGGACATTGAAAAATATTCTATCAAATTCACATCTATAAAACCTGTGTAATTTATAATCATATATCACATCACTCGATAATTCATATTTATGGCAACCCAAGCCAAACTTGACAAACATGAACAACATTTATAAATCCACAAGCTAAATAAATTATACAATCAGAACTCCAATTATTCACCACAAGTTCATATCATCATAAACTAGACTTAACATTCTGAAAGTCCAAATAAGAGAGATCTTCTAATTCTTTTACATAGTATATCCATTTTGATTCATCGACAACATTTCATTTCATACAAAATATGCTTATACAACAATAATATAATAACCAACAAGACTTGCCCATAATTCAAAATAGCTCTCCACTGCCTCAGCCCAATTCAAACATATCAAAGAGTGACAAGCTGACCTGAAAGATTTATATAACAACGGAGTGAGCTAAAAACAGCTCAGCAAGTAATAAAGCATATTCAGAACAAAAGGAACGGTTTCAAACAAGTAAGATATCATAATACAAGGCAGAATACAAGAATTCTCAAGGATACCATCTCATTAGATACAGAATCGCAAATGTCATTTCATTCATAACATATTTGGTTCATAACAAATGGAGCATAGAGTAATCAGAGCATATCAATAGCGTACGAGATGATCCGGAGCATATTAATGGCAAACAGGACATTTCAGAATATATCAGTTCATAGCGAATGGAGCACAGAGTAATTGGAGCATATCAATAGCGTATGAAATGTTCCGGAGCATATCAATGACATATGGAACATTTCGAAGCGTAACAATAACAAATGAAACATTTCGGAGCATATCAAAGGCGTATGAAATGTTTCGGAGCATATCAATGACAAATGAAATATTTCGGAATATATCAATGGCATATGGACCATTTCGAAGCATATCAAAGAACGAATACGAAATAGAAACTCAGACGTCGTACCCTAGCATAGTGCATGTGAGGTTTAACTCAGTGGTGGCTCCACGCCGTGATGAGTTCTCGACTCCATCCACGGGTAGCCCTTTCCTACTCGAGCCCTCTTACCCTACCCAAGTGCTAGGTCAGCTCTGAATTTCATATCATACAGATAGATGGTGAAGTGGGATTCCAAACATAATATGGTCCATCCATTTCTGAATGACCACAAAACATAATCTAGAGCATCGCAAGCTCTAAGCACATACCCTTTACCATTTCTGGCAAAGTTCCAAATAATCCCACAAACACCAGAGTACAAAAGGGTATTATGAACAATAAATTGGGACATATCGGAAGCACATGCGGAACAACGAAATGTACATGTGCCTTTATGAAACATTACGATGCAAGCAATAATCTTTCACAATTGTATTCAGATTTGAAAGGAATTGAAAGCAATGGCACATATGGAATCCAAGCAATCACATACAACTCAATTTCAATAAGAAGGTTAGATGAATTCGATATCTAAAGGAATGAAACTAGAATAGGCACACATCGAAAGCAAATGCGGAACAATGGGTTATACATGTGCCTATATAAGTCAATACGATATAGCATAAACGTTACACAACAGTTTTCAAGAATGCAAATAATTTTAAGGACAAGAGCATACAAGAATTCAAAGTAGTAATATAAAGCTCAATTGAATAAGAAAGCTAAAGAATGTCAATTTCCAAAGAAATGAAACCAGAATATGCGAAATCGACCAAAGCTCGATTTGTGGCAGAATTCAAGAGGCACATTGAACAAATGATTCAAACTATCAATTGTGCTCCAAGTTACTCAGAAATATATCATTGGAAAGATATTTCAATTTATTTTCAGATAAAATAAGTCTCGTATGAATCGAAGTTTCCAACAAAGAGTTACAATAGATTTAGTAACCCAAGGTCAAAAACAAAATCATTGTTTTGCAGAATTTATAGGGTTGGATTCAACAGATAATAGGGTAGGCATTTGAATTCCAAAATTTTCAATCTATATGTCAAAAGAAAGGTCTACAAGTCTAGTTTCGAATGAAATCAGTTTGGTACAAATCAGAATTTCCAATAGGGACTTATAGGTATTTTAGTATCGAAAGGTCAGAAATTTTGATCCCTGTTCTGTAGCATCTATAGACTCATTTGAAACAAATGTTTGGGTAAGTATTCGGTGTCCAAAATCTACAAAATCAGTGTCAAAAGAAAGATATAAGAGTCTAATTTCAAACGAGCTAAGTCTTCCCTGAATCCATATTTGGTGCTAAAAATTATAACTGAAAGAGTGTATAGGGGTCAGTTTACCGAAAAAATTTCAGATCCTTGGTTTTATGTCCAAAGAGAGAAATATCAGATTCTAAGCATAAATCTTTCAGAATCAATATAGGAACATAGAGTAATACTTCTGTAAGATGGGGTTAGAACACTTGCCTTTGAGAATTATAGCCCTAAATGAGAAGATTTGAGCAAGAAACCTTAAAGCCCCAATTTTTTTTCTTCTTCTTCTCTTCTTCTTCTTCTTTCTTTCTTTCTTTCCCTGATCATCCACGCAGCTGCCTTCTCTGCTTCCTTAAGAACGAAGGCAGAGAGGCTTAAATGGTGGGATTTGTATTTTTGTGCATTTTATAGTTTAGTCCTTGTATTTATTATATTTACGATTAGGTCCTCAGGGTTTACATATAGGTCCTCAGATTTTTTTTTTTAACAAATCCTCCAACTCTTATGAATAAGTTCTCAGATTCATACTTTGAATTTTTATCAAATTTAAAATAGATACTTACATTATAATTAGAAACTTATACGAAAATTCAGAAATGAGGGATGTTACAGAAACAAGGCTAGATTTGTGGCCATAGATTTCAACCAAAAAGAAGGTATTGATTATGATGAAACATTCGCTCTTGTGGCATGATTAGAAGCCACATGGATGCTCCTTCCCTATGCTAGTAGTAATAATTTTAAGTTATTTCAAATGGATGTCAAAAGTACTTTTCTTAATGGCTTTATTTCCGAAGAAGTTTACGTTGAACAACCTCTCGGATTTGAGAATGATAATTTTCTGAATCATGTATTTAAATTAACTAAAGCTCTCTATGAATTAAAATAAGCCCTAAGGGCTTGATGATATGAGAGACTTAGCTCCTTTTTTATCTAAAATAATTTCTCTAAAGGCAATGTCGATACTACATTATTTTTTAAAAATTTTAAAAATATTTTTTTTATTCAAATTTATGTTGATGATATTATTTTTGGTTCTACAAATGAATCCTTATTCGAATCGTTTTCCAATAGTGTGAGTCAAGAGTTTAAAATGAATTTAATGGGTGAACTAACTTTCTTTTTAGGCTTACAAATCAAACAACTTAGTAATGATATTTTTCTTAGTCAAATAAAATATGTATTAGACTTGCTAAAATGATTTAATATGGATAGTTCAAAGGCTATCAATACTCCTATGAGTACCTCAACTAAGTTAGACATTGATGAAAGTGGAGAAAGCTTTGATCAAAAAGCTTATAGGGGTATAATAGGAAGTTTATTGTACCTCACCACAATTAGACCGAGCATCATGTTTAGCGTAGGACTTTGTGCTAGGTTTCAATCTAATCCTAAGATATCTCATCTTAAAGCAAGAAAAAGAATTCTTAGATATCTTAAAGGAATCACTAATCTAGGCTTATAGTATCCAAAATTCGAAAACTTTGAACAAATTGCTTATATTGATGTAGATTTTGTTGGATGTAGAATATATAGAAAAAACACATCTGGAATATGTCAATTCTTAGGTCATGCACTTGTCTCTTGGTCTTCAAAGAAACAAAACTCGGTTGCATTATCTACAACCAAAGCCGAGTAGGTGCTTTCTATGCTCAAGTTATATGGATGAAAAACTCTTTAGAGGATTATGGAATTCACTTGAAAAACATACCCATAAAGTGTGATAATACTAGTGCAATATGCTTAAAAAAAAATCCCATTCAACACTCTTGAAATAAACATCAATTAACCGATAACTTTATAAAAACTTTAAGTGAAGAATAATTTGATTTTATTAGAAGGGAGTTAGGGATGTTAAATTATCCGAATGCATGATTTTGATCTTTTTCATATTTTCTCATTTTTTAAAGGCTTTCATGAAATCCAGAATATCAATCTACTTGGTATCAAATTTACTTCATACAAACTTAATGATTTTTTTTTTATACACTTAGTCCCTTCACCGTTGAATCTCAGATTTTGATGATGAAATCAATTGATGGGTTAATTGATCTAATCCATATTATTGAGTTAAGTGTGCAGGATTAACTACGATAACCAGAAAACACAAAGCAAGAATACCGGAGTCAAGATCGATGGACGTTTAAGAGTCCGAAGAATCGTCGGAGATGCTGCCAGAACCAACCGAGAAGAAATCGGGAACCTATCGGAATTTTTGAAAGTTCGCCGAAGAGATCGTCGGAGGTTCACGGAGATCACCGAGAAGGCTCGGCTACTCGTTAAAGTCATCACAAGATCGGGAGCTTGATGGGAGTCCGTCGGAAGAAGCTCGTCGGAAAGCTCGCCGAAACAAGACTCGACGTTCGCGGTTGAAAGCTTGCTTAGGATGTGTTTTTGTTATGTAGTTCACTTGTAATTAGGATTAGGATTAAGAGATAATCCTATATCCTGGTTAGGGGCCAACTGGGCCCAAAGTCAGATATGGTTTGGGCTTAAATTAAGCCAAACTAGTGAAATCGGAGTGCCAGGCAGTGGCACCGCCTGGCTGGGCGGTGGCACCGCCCAGCACCCGAGAGCTGGGTGGTGACACCTCCTTGGCTGGGCGGTTGCACCGTCCAGCACCCGAGCGCTGGGCGGTGGCACCGCCTGGCTGGGCGGTGGCACCTCCAGCACCGGGAACCCTAAGAGAATTCAAATTTTGGAGCCCAAATTTGAATCCTCTTGAGGCCTATAAATACCCCTCTAATCTCAGCTGAGAGCACAACTTTTGAGAAGCATTTTGATTGAGAGAAAAGTCTTAGAAAGTCTTAGCAAGTCTTGTTTTCAATTTGCTAGAGAGTTCTCCTCCTTCTTTCTTATTGAAAATTTGTAAAAAGTTGAGCTGCTTGTAAAAGGTTGTAAGAGGGGTGTTTACTCTTCCATTTCAAGAGATTTGCTAGTGGAAGGTGGGAGCCTCATCGAAGAGGGGCATCGCAAGTGGAGTAGGTCATTTGACCGAACCACTCAAAAAATCGACGTAATCTCTGGTTTGCATTTTATTATTGTCATTTACATTACTGCAAATCTTCTTACTGCTTTAGTTCCTTATTACCCTTGCTGCGCAACTTTAAGAATACACTTTCAAGTTAAACTTTTCAAGTTCCGTTCTTATCGTACGAAAGATTTTGTTGAAATTGAAGTTTTAATCCGCTGCACTAATTCACCCCCCCCCTTAGTGCCGCTCCGATCCTAACATTCACTTATATAATTCATTGAAAAATGTATCTTTAACGGATTTCACTCTTATGAATTTTTAATGAGAAACAGATTTGATTTATGAAGTCTAATTCATGGATTTCTTTTTCATATGATGCTCCCTTACTTTTCTCATGAAAGAAGAATTTTTTATAAATTTTTAGTATCAGATGATCCCTTGCAAAGAATGAGGATTTGATTTCGTATATTTAGTTCTTAATAGATTCCTTCCTTACCCTTCTTCCTCTTTTTCTTATTTTTATGACAAAGGAAGAAAGAAACTTGCACATCTAAAGAAGAACAAAAAAAAAGCAAAAATGTTAGCTTATCCAAAAAGTTATCATATAAAGTTTTTGCTTATCTTCCTTTATAGTTGGATAAATTAGTATGAAACTTGCTTGAATTTTTACCATACTTGCATTGTTGAATTGTTCTCCTTTTTGTTGATGACAAAGGGGGAGAAATATGGCAAATTGATGATTGATAAAAAATTTAATATTTGAGACAAATGTATAAAATATATCTTATCATAAATGCTCGAAACATATTATGGCAAATTGATGACAAATTTAATGGTTGATGACAAATTTAATGTTTGAGACAAATGTATAAAATATATCTTGTCGTAAATGTGGGAGAAATATGGCAAATTGATGATTGATGACAAATTTAATGTTTGAGACAAATGTATAAAACATATCTTGTCGTAAATTCTTGAAACATACTTCCTTACCCTTCTTCCTCTTTTTCTTATTTTTATGACAAAGGAAGAAAGAAACTTGCACATCTAAAGAAGAACAAAAAAAAAGCAAAAATGTTAGCTTATCCAAAAAGTTATTATATAAAGTTTTTGCTTATCTTCCTTTATAGTTGGATAAATTAGTATGAAACTTGCTTGAATTTTTACCATACTTGCATTGTTGAATTGTTCTCCTTTTTGTTGATGACAAAGGGGGAGAAATATGGCAAATTGATGATTGATAAAAAATTTAATATTTGAGACAAATGTATAAAATATATCTTATCATAAATGCTCGAAACATATTATGGCAAATTGATGACAAATTTAATGGTTGATGACAAATTTAATGTTTGAGACAAATGTATAAAATATATCTTGTCGTAAATGTGGGAGAAATATGGCAAATTGATGATTGATGACAAATTTAATGTTTGAGACAAATGTATAAAACATATCTTGTCGTAAATTCTTGAAACATATTAAAATGTATTTCAAATGCTTAATAAATGTCTTTCATTATGATAAAATATCATGAGATCAACTTACTATTTACAATTGATATCTTGCCGTAGATTGATGAATTGTTATCTTTTATCAAGAATTATCATCTTGCTAAATTTCATGTTCGAAATTCATATCATATTTGAAAATGATGATTGTCTATCATCATTGACTTTAAAATGGATGTCATGCCTTGACATCATTTTTTTTCATTGATACATGGTATCATATTAGTAAATCATGATATGCATGTTGATAAGTTTAAATAAACATGATTTATCAATTTGATGCTTGAATTCAAAAGCCTTAAATTCAAGAGTAACTTTTCTCAAGTATGGCATATAGATAGGGGCAGTTATGGTTAACTCTATCATCAATTGATTATCATCATAAAAAAGGGGGAGATTGTTGAATCTTAGATTTTGATGATGAAATCAATTGGTAAATTATTTGATCTAACTATATGTTGAGATAAGTGTACAAGATTAACTACGTTAGTAGTAAGACATGAAGCAGATGTTGGGCCGGAGTCAAGATTGAGACTTCGTTGGGAGTTCGAGAGTTCGTCAGAAGTTTGGACGTTCATCAAAAGTTCTGTTGGAATTGACCGAGAAGTCCAGGAGCTTGCCAAAGAAGCTCGTCAGAACTCGCCATGAAGATTATCGTAAAGTCTAAGAGCTTACTAGGAGTCCGTTGGAACATTGTCGAAAGATTGTCGGAAGTTCGTCGAAAGATCGTCGGAAGAACAATTGACATACAGGACCAAGATTGATTAGCTAATGTCTTAAATTATCGTAGTTAGACCTTAAGTTGAGTTAGGATTAGGAGGCAATCTCACTAACTTAGTTTGGGGCCAACTAAGTCGATTGAATAGCCTATTCAGCACCTAAAGTTATGGCCGACGGTGGCACTACTTGGTGACTCAGTCTCCCAGGTGGTCTGGGCGGTGGTATCGCCCAGATTGGGTGATGGTACTGCTAGCAATTAATGCTGGCAGTTAATGCTGCCAGGTGGTGGTACCACCCCTGTCAAGCGGTGGTACCGCCATAGCTCAGTCTTCAAACTCTGTCAAGCGGTTATGCCGCCCCGACTGGGCGGTGGTACCACCCAGTGTTAGTCTGTAGGTGGTAGTACTGCCTAATAATAGTGCAGTACCACTAGTACCCTGAAATCCGAGGATGTGACATATTTTGGCTTCAATTCTAAAGCTACTGGGGCCTAAATATCTCACCCTTTTCTACATGAAAGGGCACGAAAGTGTGAACAAAATCTTGAGTTCTTGGGGTGTTAAAAGTGTTGTAAAAGTGCAAAGAGTCCTCCTCCTCCCTTTCTAGTGTTGTGATCATTCAAGAGAGGTATGAGGTTTATAAGGGTTATCTCCGAAACCTGTGAAAAAGAGAAAGTGCTATAAAGAGACAGTTAGTCTTCGCCTATTGAAGGAAGACCATTAGTGGATGCCTGTTGTCACGCCACCTCAAATAATATATCGATAATATTAAAATTCTCATCACAAACAAATCCAGGATCCAAACTAACATTTGAGGACACTGAAAAACATTATATCAAATTCATATCTATAAAACCTGTGCAGTTTATAATCATATATCACATCACTCGATAATTCATATTTATGGCAATCCAAGCCAACTTAACAAACATGAACAACATTTATAAATCCATAAGCTATGTAATTTATACAATCATAACTCCAACCATTTACCACAAGTTCATATCATCGTAAACTAGACTTAACATTCCGAAATTCCAAATAAAAGAGATATTCTAACACTTTTACAAGGTATATCCATTTCGGTTCATCGACAACATTTCATTACATATACAATATACTTATACAACAATAACATAATGACCAACAAGACTTGCCCATAATTCAGAATAGCTCTCCACTGCCTCAGCCCAATTCAAACATCTCAAAGAGTGACAAGCTGACCTGAAAGATTTATATAACAACGGAATGAGCTAAAAATAGCTCAGCAAGTAACAAAGCATATATAGCACGAGAAGGGACAATTTCAAACAAACAAGATATCACAATGCAAGACAGAATCCAAGAGATTCAAGGATATCATCTCATTAGATACAGAATCACAAATGTCATTTTATTCATAACATATTTAGTTCATAATAAATGGAGCATAGAGTAATTAGAGCATATCAATAGCGTACGAGATGTTCCGGAGCATATCAATTGCAAATAGGACATTTCAGAACATATCAGTTCATAGCAAATGGAGTACAGAGTAATTAGAGCATATCAATAGCGTACGAGATGATCCGGAGCATATCAATGGCAAATAGGACATTTCAGAACATATCAGTTCATAGCAAATGGAGCACAGAGTAATTGGAGCATATCAATAGTGTACGAGATATTCCGGAGCATATCAATGGCAAATAGGACATTTCAGAACATATCAGTTCATAGCAAATGGAGCACAGAGTAATTGGAGCATACCAATAGCATATGAAATGTTCCGGAGCATATCAATGACAAATGGAACATTTCGGAACATATCAATGGTATGTGAAGCATTTGAAGTATATCAATGGCATAGGAAACATTTTGGAGCATATCAATACAAAATACGAAACAGAAGCTCAGACATCGTACCCTAGCATAGTGCATGTGAGGTTTAACTCAGTGGTGGCTCCACACCGTGATGAGTTCTCGACTCCATCCATGGGTAGCCCTTTCCTACTCGAGCCCTCTCACCCTGCCCAAGTGCTAGGTCGATTCTGAATTTCATATCAAACAGATAGATGGTGAAGTGGGATTCCAAACATAATATGGTCCATCCATTTCTGAATGACCACCAAACATAATCTAGAGCATCGCGGGCTCTAAGCACATACCCTTTACCATTTCTGGCAAAGGTCCAAATAATCCCACAAACACTAGAGTACAAAAGGGTATTGTGAACAATAAATTAGGATATATTGGAAACACATGCGGAACAACGGAATGCATGTGTCTATATGAAACATTACGATACAAACATGAAGTTTACATAACAGATTTAGGTATCCAAATACATGTAGGATAAGAGCATACAAGAATTCAAAACAGTAATATAAAGCTCAATTGAATAAGAAAGCCAAAGGATATCAATTTCCAACGGAATGAAACCAGAATATGCAAAATTGACCAAAACTCGATTTCTAGCAGAATTCAAGAGGCACATTGAACAAATGATTCAAACTATCAATCGTGCTCCAATTTACTCAGAAATATATTGTGGAAAGATATTTCAATTTATTTTCAGATAAAACAAGTCTCGTATGAATCGAAGTTTCCAACAAAGAGTTACAATTGATTTAGTAACCAAAGGTCAGAAAACAAAAACATTGTTTTGCATAATCCAAAGGGTCGGATTCAATAGATAGTTGAGCAGACATTTGGACTCTAAATCCTTTAATCCAGGTATGAAAAGAAAGATCTACGAGTCTAGTTTCCAATGTAATAAGATTTGAATAAATCAAAGTTTTCAACAGGACTTATAGGCAGTTCAGTATCAAAATGTCAGAATCTCAGACGTTGCACAGATTCGAATCGTTACGTCTAAACAGGAGATATATCAAATGCAAGGCTAGAATAATTCAAAGTTCCTCATATTCAAAGCAAATGTAGAGATAAAATTACAGTAAGGAAAGATCAAGACACTTGCAATAGGAAATAATTGAAAGCTTGCAATGGGAAGGATTCAGAACACTTGCAATAGGATCAGAACACTTGCAATAGAAAAGATTAGAAAGCTTGCAATAGAAAGGATTAGAACACTTGCAATAGAAAGGATCGAAACATTTGCAATAGAAAGGATCGAAACACTTGCAATAGAAAGGATCGAAACATTTGCAATAAGAAAAATTAGAACAATTTCAAGAGAAACAATCGGGAAACTTGCCTTTCAAAGATTTTGATATGAAGATCCAAAGAAGGTGTCAGCCCAAATTCTTATACTTTTCCTCCGTGTCCTTTCCCTGTTTCGTTTTCTACATGTCTTTTCTTTTTCCTCCACAACTGCAGCTCATGCATAACATAGAGGCATAGTCACCTGCTCTCTCTTACTCTCATTCCTCTGTTTTCTTTTTCAAACATAGCTGTCGCAGCCATCGCCGCTGCCACTACCATAGTCGTAGCCACGACCGCAACTGCGGTCACAACCGCAGCCTCTTCCACTGCACTATTTCCTTCCTCCCTGTTGGGAAATCATGGGGGGCGACATCATATGCGCAGCGGAAGAACAAGAAACAAAAATCCCCGATTCCCAAAAAGATGTTCGTCGTCGTGCGAAGATTGGTGCGCAAAATCCGCAAAACACAAAACTGCGTATAGAGATTGTGTTACCTAGGGAGATCGTATATCCCTGTTTCCTTGCAGATCCTCAGGAGAGGGTGAAGGAGGTCAAGCGTCCTCCTCTCTAGCGGTGATCCACACAGCAGGGTTGCGACGACGCTCCTCAAAACTCCAGACCTACTCTGAGGTGGAGAGGAAGAGGAGAATAGGAAGGGCAAGCAAAGACTCTAGCCTATGAGGCTGTGAATCCCTCCTATTTATAGAGATCCCGTGTCAAAACCCTAATGGGTCCTTTCCCTAGTGGGTATTGGATCTGCATCCAATAAGACAAGGGCTCCGTCGGATATCTCATATCCGAACCTCTACTCATCGCAATGCCTACCATATGTGTGTGACCCTCTAGGCCCAATATCGAGCTGGCCGTGAGTCATACCTGTCAGAACTCCTTCTAACTAAGTGAATTATTATCTCTGTAATAATTCACTCGACTCATCGACTACGGAAGTACTAGGCCACTACGCCGTAGTCCCTAGACGATACAGGGGAATCCAATCCATTGGACCTGTCTGTCCTCAGTTACCATGTACCTATAGTCCCTCATCCATCTAATATCCCAGAGACCGTATATCGAGCATGGTGCTGTCAGACCCATACGGTTTCTACTTGAGTCTCGCTCTAATCGGATTCTCCCGGAGAACTCTTTCTCTCTCAACCCGAATGACCCTGGCCAGGGATTTGTCTGAGCAAGAACACATGGGATATTCCTCTCATGATATCGAGAGTGGATGATCCTCTATCGACACTCAATAGCCCTCGTAAGGTCGACTACCACTCCCAATGACTAGCTGTACTAGATCTGGGAACAGCCAAACCTATAAGTCTGGTATCAAAGAGTGGAGCACTCATACAGGACATCCTTGGTGTCTCAAGTCTAAGAACCAGATACACCACTAGGACTACAGAATCGTTGTCTGACAATAAGGCATCATCAACCATCCAGCATTCCGTAAGCGGATCAATCAGTGAACTCATTCTCCAATGAGCACCTGTACTGTATCCCTAGTGTCCCTACACGAGCAGCTATGAGACCAGCTGCATCCATCATATGGACGGGTATACAGCACACCAGTCTATCCGGTTATCACGATGTCCCTCTCGAGTAACCTATGACCGGGATTATTTAGGATATGTGTTTAAAGGTGAATCGATCTCATTATCGTGATCTCATCACGATCCGATTCCCATTGCACAAATCCAAGGACATCACAATACATATGCATTTATGCAATAGTTATAAAGTGATATACGCCAAAAATATAATAAGCAAAAAGATTCTGTATCAAGTCACACGTGCCATCACTCACGTGATTGGCTTGCTGGGCACTTATGACTAGCACTCCCTTCTCTCGTTCCTACTCTTTCTTTCCCAAACACAGCTGCCACAGATGCAGCCGCCACCACCGCAACCGCAATCATGGCCACAGCCCCCTTTTTTTTTCCCTTTCCTTTCTTTCTCTTTCCCAAAAGCAGCTGCTGCAGCCACCATCGCTGCTGCAGCTACCGCAGCCAACGTCGCAACTGCAGCCGCAGTCGCAGCCATGGCCGCAGCCACCACAGCCACAGCCTCTTCTTCCTCCCCTGCTCTGTTTCCTCTCCTTCTCTTCCAACTGCAGCTGCAGCTGCCTCCCCTTCTCCTCTTCCTCTCTTCTTCCCTTTTCCTTTCTCTTCTTCTTCCTTTCCTTCTCTTCTTTCCCAACTGCACTGCTGTAGTTGTGGCCGTAGCCACGGCCGCAACCTCTTCTTCCTCCCCTGCTCATCTTCCACTCCTTCTTTTCCAGCTGCAGCTACCATCGCCGCAGCCACAGCCCCTTCTTCCCCTTCTCTTCTTCCTCTCCTTCCCTTCTTCCTTCCTCTTCCTCTTTCCCTGCCACAGCTACAGCTAGAGTCTCCTAGCTAGAGTCCTAACAGACCCGCCCTCTTCAAATCAACCTTGTCCTCAAGGCTGACGATTCGTGAATTTTGGGAATTTGATTTTCAAGTCGTCATAGTTCTCCCAAGTGGCATCTTCTATTGGTAGGTTCATCCACTGTATTAGCACTTTAGTAGTGGGTCGTCATCGTCGAGTCAAGATCCATCGATCAATAATGGCACTTGACTGGGTCTGGAGTTCTCCTTGGTAGTTATATTTGGTGGGTGGCTTTGGGTTGTCTCCGAGCACCTATTCACAACTATTGTCTAGCCGTTGATTTGTGGATGATATGTCGTACTCCTTTTCAATTTAGTACCCTACATATGGAATAACTTTGTCTAAAATCTGCTCGTGAAGATGCAAGTAGAATTTATCATAAGCACAATGCGTCCCTTATAGTGTAATTCTTTTGAGTCCCAATTGTAATGAGCCACGGAGCTTGGTGCTTCCTCCAATTTTTTTATAATCTTACTAGTCTCTGAATCTTCCTGCCATTCCATCTTAATATCCTCAAGGAAGTCGCTGGTCGGAAGTGAAATGACCGAAACTTTAGCTTGCTCGGGTAGTTGCGAAAGCGCATCTGCAAGAACATTCTCTTTCCCCTTTTTGTAAGTTATTTCATAATCAAATCTAAGAAGTTTTGTTACCCATTTTTGATGCTCAGGGGATGATATCTTTCACTCCAAAAAGTACTTGAGGCTTTTATGGTCGGTTTTAATTTAAAATCGTCGACCAATCAAGTAAGGTCTCCACCTCGTTGCTGTGCGCACAATGGCGAGCATCTCCTTATCATATGTTGACTTATTTTGATGGGAGGGAGATAATACCTTGCTAGTGTATGTGAGTGGTCGACCATCTTGCATGAGAATAGCTCCAATTTCGACTCCAAATACGTCGGCCTCAATAATGAAGGGTCGGTTGAAATCTGGTAGTGTTAGCACCGGCGTTCTCGTCATGGCTGCCTTAAGTTTGTCGAAGGCAGCGGAGGCTCTGTCTAACCATTGGAAGACATCTTTTTCTAGTAAGAAAGTAAGTGGTGTATTGATCTTTCCATAGTTTTTCATGAACTTACGATAGTAGCTTGTTAAAACCAGAAAGCCATGTAGCAATTTTATGTTCCTCAGGGTAGGCCAATTTTGCATTGCTTCAATTTTGAAGGGGTCCACTATCACACCTTCCTCTGATATGATACACCCAAGATATTCCACCTTCTGTTGAAGAAAGCAAAAATTCATAGTGGTTGTTGTGTGTTCAAAAGGTGGTTTTCGGTATGTCTTTTCGCACACTCATATTTGATGATACCCGGATCAAAGGTCCAGCTTTGTGAAGATTTGTGCTCCCTTTCATCTAGCAATTCATCTGCTATTGGAATAAAGTATTTGTCTTTGATGGTTATGCCATTGAGAGCTCGGTAATCAACGCATATTCGCCATGTTCCGTCCTTGCGTACAAGTAGCACCGGTGAAGAGTAGAGGTTGCAACTTGGCCGAATAACTCCTGTTTCGAGCATCACTTTTACAATCCTTTCTATTTCATCCTTCTGGAGATGTAGATATTGATATGGTTGAGTATTTGCTGGAGGTTTGCCTGAAAGAATTATTATATAATGATCATGCCGATGGGTAAGAGGTAGGTTGTACGGTTCGTCAAATATATCTAAAAATTCAGTAAGCAAAGGAAGTAGGTTTGGATCTTCAAATTCTATTGGCTCTCCCTTAGTTTGCTGCTCAACTTGTACCAAAAATCTGCTGCATGCTTTATGCAAAACCTTCTCCATTTGTTGTGTGCAAATCGTCGTTACGTCGTCCCAACGTTTCCCGTTCAGTATCACCTGTTTCTCCTTACTGTAAAATTTCATAATTAGTTGCATAAAATTTCAAGAAATATCACCTAATGTCGTTAACTATTTAATTATGAGCATGGCCTCATGATCATCAAGAGGGAGAAGAAAGAAATATGCAATTATCTCTTAGTAAGGCCTCATGATCGACAATAGTTTCACTTGCGGGCGCCTATGATCATACTTCAAAATCCATCCATCGGCGACCTTAACGTTAAACCTGTTGCAATTCTTGATAGGTAAGGCCATCTGGATGGTAACCTTACTGTTTAGAAAGTTATTAGTAATGCCCGTGTCGATGAGAACAGTGATCGGTTGTTGTTTAAGAAGGCCTCCAACTTTCATCGTTTGTGGGTTTGAGTAGCCGGCTAATGTATGTACTGTAACTTCGGTCGGTTGTGGCTCTTCTTCTGTATCTTCTTCTTTATATTCAAGGCTCTCTTTTGGATGTTCAATGACCTCTTCTTCTATTGGTTCAATCATAAGAAGTCTCCCTTTACTACAACGATGCTCACGACTCCACGGCTCGTCATAATGCCAATATAACCCCTTCGCATATCGCTCCCGAAGCTCTTCTCTTGTTAACCTCTTTGGTGTAGGGACTTGGTCAATAGTAAGGGGGGTTGAGGGCTTCAATATTACTAGTTGAGGAGTGACCCTAGTCCCCTGAGCTTCATGGTTCAATTGCTCTTCTTGATGTCGTGCGAAAGAGATGGCTGCCATAAGCGTGTACGGTTTTCACGCTTTAACTTCTCCTCGGATCTCCGGATTCAAGCCCTCAATGAAGGTCCTCAATAGCTATTTTTGAGACCAATCACGAGTTTGATTAGATAACTTTTCAAACCTGTTTTGGTACTCCTGAATGATAGAGGTTTGTCGGATCTTTGCTAGTTGTTCGTCAATATTCTCGTAATCGGTTGGTTTGAAGCGGATCAGCAGTCCTTTTTTAAATTATCGCCATGAAAGGACTCCATAAGTATGTTTAAACTAGTCAAACCACTGTATAGCATCCCCTTCAAGATGTATAGCTGCAATTTTCACCATAGATGCATCCGCGATTTTATGGTACCGAAAATATCGCTCCGCGCGCGAGATCTAACCAATTGGGTCTCCTTCTTCCCATCTAGGGAAGTCCACTCTCATGCATGGATAGTTGGGGTCGGTCATAGAGCTTCCCCTCTCTTGAAAGTCATATCTTTGGGCTTGGTGCAATTGGGCAAAGCTCTCTCCTTGATGTGATTTCTTCGGGCTTAGTGGTCGAACCAATCTGAGTTCGATAAAGAGAATCCGAATCTTATCCTCCATTCGCGCCTCAAAGGCTTCGAATTTAGCATTGATTACCTCCTCAGATGTCATAGTATAGGCCACCAAATCTGTGATGTTAAGATCTCTCTTTTGTTGTCGGGTTAAAGGCATGTATTGGTTGAGAGAGGTGATGGTCGAAAGGGTTGGTAGATTGGTGGATGTAGGCTACGGTTTAGGCTTGTTTTGTGGCTATTTTGGGTGCAGTTTGAGGGTGTGGTTTAGTAGAGTTTTAGGGCTGTAGATGAAAGTTTTGGATCTATGGTAGATGGTAGCAAAGGTTTGATAAAAATAAGTGAAAGTTGCAGCAAGTATGTGCTGTCTTGTAAGAGTAGAATTGTCGTCGAAGAAACAACGGTTTCTCGACGTAATTTCCACCAAAAACTTGAGAGAATTGAGGAGGGAATTGATAGAAAAATCACAGTTTATATGACAGCAAGGATATCTAATTTAATCAAGAAAACTTTGGCAGTATAACAGCAAGGAAATTGGTGCAAGTTGCGATTGCAGAATTCTCATCGAGAAATTTCAGCGGGTTACGACGATAATTTGCAGTAACACAAAATCATTTTTAGAGATGAATTTCTTAATAGATCAATCTTAGATGGAATCCAAGATGATCTATGAAGTGTATAAGAAATTTCATTCAAAAAAGATTGCAAATAGATGGGTTAAGGCAACAATTTGCGGTTGAAATTTTCTGCAGCACAGATTTTTAAGTATAACAGATTGGACGTGAAAGATCAGTGGTTTATATTGAGAATTTTTTGATGAAACTAAAGGGAATTCTACTGTTAGGGAGTTTCAAAGCTATCATAAAAATTTCGTAGAGATTTGGATAGAAACAACATAGTATCAAGATTAAACAAATAGTGCTATGCGGCTGAAATTTTACAGTGCATATTTTCAAGTATAGCAGATTAGACATAAAATATCAATGGTTTATATTGAGAATTTTTTGATAAAACCAAAGGAAATCTGCTGTTAGGAAATGTCAAAGATGTCATAAAAATTTCGTAGAGATTTGGATAGAAAAAACATAGTAGCAAGATCAAACAGACGGTGCTATACGGTTGGAATTCTGCAATGTATCTTTCGTCGTAGAGATAAAAACTTTATAACGAAAAGTTTATGCAGCAATATAGGAATAATTTTTTTGGGATTTTCAAATAAGGATAACTAAATTGCAGCAACTGTAAGGTAGAAAACCAGAACCTGTTGCAATTCATGGGGAGATCAAAGGATGATCCGGGGTGGTGGAGATGACGGCAGAATTTGGCAACGATCTCTTAAGCAATTGTGGGAATTGCTTTGGATAGTTGTGGAGGATTGATGGATGGCTGTGGAAGGGCAGTGAGATGCGAAGAATGTTGCTCTGATACCAAGTGTTAGAACCCTTGCAGACTCTAAACTTGGGGTTGATCTCTTTAGGGGATCGGCCTCCTTGGAACTCTATAGGGGTTCCTCCCTCCAAGTTGCTGCTCAAAAGCTGCAGAAAAGATTCATCTATTGCCTATCAAAAGAGGAGAAATACATGGCTATTTATAGGGTTTCTAAACCCTAACTCCTAATAGGACTCCAACTCAAGACTCCTACTTCTAACCAACTCCTAATAGGACTTCTACTCAAGACTCCTATTCCTTTACAACTCCTAATTCATCTATGAGAAACAACCTCCTAACCCTAGCTGGCCTCTTCACCTCTTTAATAGGGGTCGGCTTAGGTAGGTTTTATATGAATGTCCCTCTCAATTAGGACTCTCCTAGCTAGAGTCCTAACAAAAGCACAAATGGAAGCATTGAAAATCAGAATTGAGAACCGACTACAAGAAACACTTAATGATTTAAAAAAGTGCCTACCGGAGAGCCTCAGTAAATTTCAACAAAATGAGGGCTCAAGTTCTACGTTGCACAGATATGAAAATACAGGAAAAAGGTCCCAAGATTGTGACACAAACTACTTACACATGAAGGTAGAATTTTTGAGATGGAAAGATGGAGATCTGACCAGTTGGATCTCTAGGGCAGAAAGTTTTTTCAATTTTCACAGAACTCCAGAAGAATTCAAGGTGGAAATAGCCTCAATCCAGCTCGATAGAGATGCACTCTAGTGGTACGATTAGTATAAAACTATTTACGGAGTTCCTTCGTGGGAGAAGTTCAAAAGAGGGCTTCTTGTTTGATTTAGCCCATTCGAATATTAGAATGCTGATGGCCAGCTTGTCAAAATTTTTCAAACTTCTACAGTGTTGGAATATCAGAGTAGGTTTGAAAGATTGTCAAATCAAGCTAGAGATTGGTCAGAACGATAGCTTCTGAATACATTTATTGAAGGGCTTACTCCGGAGATCCGGTGTGAAGTTAAGGCTCGTCAACCCCGCACTATAATAGCTACAATCTCATTTACACATCTACATGAGAAAAAAATTAGCAAGGAAAGATCAGTAAGGAGTTTGAACTATGATGAAAAGTGGAGTATGGAGCAACAATGTAAACAAGGGAAACATCTAATGATTCAGCCAATTAGAGAGGAACCGAAAGCAGAAGAGTTAGACTCCGATTATGAAGGTGTGGAAACTAATGAAGAAATCGAAGCCATCACACATACAGTGCATGCATTGGCTGGATATGCTAACCCACAAACTATGAAAATCAGAGGAACTTTGAAGCATCAGCCTGTCACTATTTTGATTAATACGTGTAGCACTAACAATTTTATGGATAGTGAGACTGTTGATCGATTGGCCCACCACATTGAAGACTATGACAGATTCAAAGTAAAGATCGTTGATGGATGGATTTTCACTTGTGATAGCAAAGGTTCAAAGATAAAATTGATTATATAGGGCCAGAAGGTTCATGCAATGATTACTACACTGAAAGACAGACCTGTTGCTTACACTATCAAAAAGTGGAGACCATACTTACTTGATCAACGGGTTGTGATGCGTTGCAGATAGTCTATGGCTAAAGTGCTGAAAGAGAAGCTCCTCGAGATTGATGCTGCTTAGCCTTGAGGATAAGGCTGATTTGAAGAGGGAGGAACTGTTAGGACCCTTTTTCTGAGCTTTTGAATAATGTTTATTGAGTCTGTTTAGTCCAATTGTTTATTGAGTTGGTTTGGTTCAATTAGAGTCAAGTAGAGGTTTATTTAATATATATTTATTATTAGAGTTCAAGTCCTGATGGACTCTGGGTGGAACTCTATAAATAGGGATGTAACTACTTCTTTTTAGTTATCTACGAAAAATACTATTCCGTCTTTTGACAAACCCTAAGAGGCCGATCCCCTCGAAGTGATCAAGGAGGGCCGATCTCCTCGAAGCGATCAAGGAGGCTGATTCCCTCGAAGTGATCATTCCCTTTCTCTTCTTCTTTTTTACGATAAGACTTTAGGGTCTTATCAGAGTACTCCATTTTTTAATACTGGATTTATAGGTCTGGATGTTCTAGATCTAGCACAATTGGTCATGGGAGTGGCAGCCAACTTTACAAGGATTATTGAGTGTCGATAGAGGATCATCCACTCTTGGTGTCATGAGAGGAATATCCCATGTGTTCTGCTCAAATAAATCCCTAGCTAGGGTCATTCAGATTCAGAGAGAAAGAGTTCATCGGAAGAATCCAATTAGAGTGATACTCGAGCAGAAATCATATGGGTCTGAGAGCACCATGCCCGGTATACGGTTGTAACATCCCCCATTTAAAAAAAAAAAAAGTAAATACTTGTTTGTAAATATGAGGATTATTTAATAATTTTTTTAAAATAATATTATATTAAAGTTTATGGCTAAGGACTTAAGAGTAAATATTAAAATTTTGATATGATTTATAGAATATTCAGAATTGAGTAAATAAAAATAAAATAAAATAAAATGGAGTACATGTGTCATTAACAAGGATGAGCCACTTGCATTTATTCTAAAGTTGACACCTAAACCCCCATGCATGCTTGCCACCTCACTATTTTAGCATGAGCCAAATCTAAGTAATTTAAGACACCATTAAAAAGAAATTGTGCAGCCAACGTTAGTTTGAGGAGAAGAAGAAGAAGAAGAGAAGAAGAAGAAGAAGAAGAAGGAGAAGAAGAAGAAGAGGAAACTTTGTTTGAGGTTTTGAATCAACTCCCTATATTTGGGAATCAAACTCATCTAAGACAAGTGTTCTAACCTCTTTCTACAGAATTTCTAATCTCTGTTGTCCTTTTAATTCTTCATAATTCAAATGATTTCACCTTAGTACCAAACCTTTCTTTCCTTTTGATACAAAGCTATGAATCTGAAATTTTTCGGTAATCTGACTTCTATACATTGTTTTGGATCTAACTTTTAGCACTAAACTCTGATTTAGGCAAAGCCTAATCCATTTGAAAGTAGACTCAAATATATTTATTTTGACACTGAGATTGAATGATTTGGAGTTTAAATGCCTACTAAGACTTCTATTTCAATAAATCCTATAGATTCTGCAAAATAGGGACTGAAATTTCCGACCTTCTGTTACTAAATTGCTCATAACGCTCTAGAGAAAATTCTGAATTATACAAAGCCTATTTTTTTGAAAACTGGATTTACTTATCTTTCTTTTGACACATAATTTGAAAATTTTGAAGTATGTTTGCCTTCTAAAATATCTATTTAAATTGATTCTATCAATTCTGCAAAACAGAGATGATGAATTCTGACCTTCTGTTACTAAATTGCTCATAATGCTCTAGTGAAAATTTTGAATTATACAAAACTTAGTTCTTTAGAAACTAGATTTACATATCTTTCTTTTGACGCCTAGTTGGAAATTTTGAAATATATTTGCCTTCTGAAATATCTGTTTAAATTGATTCTATTGATTCTACAAAACAGGCATGATCAATTCTGACCTTCCTTTACTCTATTTGTTGTAACTTCCTTTTAAGAACTCAAAAAATTATAAATCTAAGTTCATCTAAAAATAGATTGATACAGCTTTCCAATGACACCTATTTTTAGTGATTTGAAGCATGCTTTGTCACTCAAACAATTTAGAAAATGTACCATTCAAATTCTATCATAATTGAAAACTTTGTTGGGTTTTGCCTATTCAATTTTCATCCTATTGGAAATTTGATTTCTGCTAAATTCTTCTTCAATTGAGCTTTATATTAGTCCTTTGAAGTTCTTGTATTGTTCATCCTGAAATTATTGTATATCTGAAATTTATTATGTAATGCTTTGTTTGCTTTTCCTTGTTTGATAAAGGCACATGCATATCTTCGTTGTTCCGCATGTGCTTCTGATATGTGTCAATGTTATTGTTCATACTACCCTTTTGTACTCTGGTGTCTTGTGGGATATTGTGAACCTTTGCCAGAAATGGTAAAGGGAGTTATGCTTAGAGCCCGTAATTGCTCTACCGGCCCCATTGACTTCACACAGACGTGGGTGGATGGAGCTCCCAAACGTGGGAGACTTATGCTTGGTGGTCATCCATAAATGGATGAATCACATTATATATGTGGTCCCATAGCGCCCTCTATATTTATTGATATGATATCCAAAGCTTTGTTTATGAGTTCATATTATGCTTTGGATAAAAAAGGAATGCATGCTACATAAAAAATGACATACAAGCTTGTGTTTATTATTTGGTTCACTTGTTATACTTTGAAGTGTTTCGTTTGTCATTATTATGCCCCCAAACACTCTTACGCCTTTGATATGCGCCTAAATGCTTCATGTGCCATTTGATACATGCCTAAATGCTTCTTTTGCCAATGAAATGTTCTAATTTCCTTTCTCCTATTGTTATGTCTAATGCCTATTTTTGAATGAGGTAAACCTTTGTGATTTTATATCAAATGAGATGATTTCAAATAAACACTTGTATTTCTACTTTTGTATCTTGATACTAAGCCTGCTTGAACTTCTCCTATCACCATGGATTTGTTAGACGCTTGCTGAGCTCTTTATGCTCACCCCGTTGCTATATAAATTTTTCAGGGTAGCTTGTCACGTACTGAAAAGCTAGAATTGGGTTAAAGTAGTGAAAGGCTAGAAGATTTTTAAGCTAATCTTTGTTGGATGATAGGTTTTTGTTGTATAGTATACTTTACTTCTGATGTAATGTTAAGGATCTGTTGATACTTATGTGTTGTCAAAGTTTAAAGGACCGCTCATGTGTATGGAATGATACGTTTAAGTTGTATAAGGATAATAACTCATGGTAAATAATTATCTTTTTGTGATTGTATATACTTCTACAATTATGGATTTGTGTTGTGGTTGATGTTTAGTTTAGTTGCCTTTGGATTTTGTGAATCTCTGAGTGAAGTGGATTATGATTTATGTAACGTACATGTTTATGAATTGTGAATATTGATTTTTGAATGATTCTTAGTATCTTCAAATTATTAGATTGGATCCTGGATTGAATTGATGATGAATTATAATATTATTGATTTTAGACAGGGTCACACTTCCTGAATGTGATAATTCGGGGGCGTGACAACGGTCTCTGGGATATTAGATATATGAGGGACTATAAGTATACCGTAACTATGGACAGTGATAGGACCCTAGTAGGGTTGGGTCCTACTCAACCAAAATGTAGCTAAGAAAACCCTTTGAGATTATAATAAACCCCACCTAGCTGTCTCTATCCTATAAAGAATAGTGGTTAGGATTTATATTTCGGCCTTTTGGCTTCCTAGTCGCCGCCCCCTTTTACTAGGCTGGTTGGTTAGGGTTGAGGGCAAAAGGGATAACTCACTTAGGAAGCAACCCCAAGGGCTAGGGTTTAGAGCCCTAGATTAGCATATAGCCTCCATCTCTTTGAGAATAAGATCTATCTACAATTGCAGCCATTTAACCAACTTCTAGGAGGGTGGAATCCCTATAGCGTTCCAAGGAGTGATCTCCCTCAAAGATCAATCTATATAGAATTCTTCTGGGGTTCTATCATCTAGTATCAGAGCAGTGATCTTATTGCTTTTGCTGCCATCTCTACCGCTTACCACTAGCCAAGCAATTCCCACAATTGCTCTTGACGTCGTCATCTCCACCGTCATCTTCTACTGTAGATCAAATCAATCTACTGTCGTTACCTCCAATTGCATTAGAGATCTAGTATTCTCCTATCACCAATACCTTTTGCTACTGTAATTTTTCATTAAAAATACTAAGAAGTCTTCTTATCTATCTCATGCTACGAATTCCTTTCGTCGTAAAAGTTATCATCTTTGCGAACAAAGGTTTACTTCAGAAAATTTCAGCCACATATTGTTGTATTTAACCGATCTATTTGCAATCCTTTTTAAACGAAATTTCTTACATGCTTCATAGATCATCTTGGCTTCCATCTAAGATTGATTTATTGAGGAATTCATCACTAAAAATGTTTTTGTGTTGTTGCAAATTTTCATTGCAAACCATTGGAATTTTTCAACGAGAATTATGCTATTGTATCTTGCACCAATTTCCTTGCTGTTATCATTATTGCTATTATCTAAACCAAGATTTTTCTATCAAATTCTCTAATCAAATCTCTTGGTTTTTGTTAGAAATTTCATCAAGAAACCACTGTTTCTTCAATGACAATTCTACTCTTACAAGACCACCTATCTGCAGCAACTTCCACCAATTTCTATCAAACCTTTGCTCCCATCTACTACAGATCTAAAACTTCTTTTCCCTAACTTTCATCAACTACCATCATAGCTCTAAAACTCCACTAAACCATACTCTCAAACTACACCCAAAACAGCCACAAAATAAGCCTAAATTGTAGCCTACATCCACTAATCTGTCAACCCTTTCGACCACTACTTCTCTCAACCGATACATGCCTTTAACCCAGCAACAAAAGAGAGATCATAACATTATAAATTTGAAGGCATATATTATGGCATCATAGGAGGCAATTAATGTTAAATTCGAAGCCTTCGAGACGCGAATGGAGGATAAGATTCGAACTCTCTTTACCGAACTCAGTTTGGGCCAACCACCAAGCCCGAAGAAATCACATCAAGGAGAGAGCTCTGACCAATCACACCAAGCCCAAAGAGATAACTTCCAAGAGAGGAGGCTCTATGACCGATCCCTACTATCCACGCATGAGGGTGGACTTCCCTAGATGGGAAGAAGGAGTCCCGATTGGTTGGATCTCGTAGGTGGAGTGATATTTTCGGTATCACAAAACTGCGAACGCATCTATGGTAGAAAATGCAGCTATACATCTTGAAGGGGATGCCATACAGTGGTTTGATTAGTTTGAACACATTCATGGAGTCCTCTCATGGCGATAATTCAAAGAAAGACTACTGATCCGCTTCGGAACAACTGATTACGAGAATATTGATGGACAACTAGCAAAGATCCGACAAACCTCTACCATTCAGGAGTACCAAATCAAGTTTGAAAGGTTATCTAATGAAACTCATGATTGGTTTGAAAAATAACTATTGGGGACCTTTATTAAGGGCTTTAAGCTGAAGATCCCGGGAGAAGTTAAAGTGTGACAACCGTACACACTTATGACAGCCATCTCTTTGGCACGACTTTAAGAGGAGCGATTGAACCATGAAGCCCAAAGGACTAGAGTCACACCCCGACCATCAATATCGAAGCTCTTAGGACCCCCTACTATCAACCAAGCCCCTGAACCAAAAAGGTTAACAAGAGAAGAGCTTCAGGAGCGATATGCGAAGGGGTTATGTTGGCATTGCGACAAGCTGTGGAGCCGTGAGGATCG
Source organism: Musa acuminata AAA Group (assembly GCF_036884655.1). NCBI lineage: Eukaryota > Viridiplantae > Streptophyta > Magnoliopsida > Zingiberales > Musaceae > Musa > Musa acuminata. The sequence continues at coordinate 26,740,746 of NC_088357.1, forward strand.
CTGTAAAAAAGAAAGACTTCTTATGATTGAACTAGTAGAAGAAGAGGTTATTGAACATCCAGAAGAGAGCTTTGAACATGAAGAAGAAGATGTGGAAGAAGAGCCACAATTGACCGACTTTACGGTACACGCACTAGCCGGCTACTCAAACCCACAAACGATAAAACTTGGAGGCTTTCTCAAACAACAATCGATCACTGTTCTCACCGATACAGGTAGCACTAATAACTTCCTAAACAATTAAGGTTGCTGCTCGGATGGTACTCTACATCAAAGGTTGCAGTAAGTTTGACGTAAAGGTCGCCGATGGCATAATCCTAAAGTACGACCAAAAATGCACATAGGTAAAACTATTACTACAAGACCAAAAACTAATCACCGACTTCTTCCTCCTACCAATTGATGACTATGAGGTCATGCTTGGCATAGAATGACTGACTATACTAGGTGATATCTTTTGAAACTTTTTTAAATTAATTATGAAATTTAACTGCAAAGGTAAACAGATCATCCTACGCGGGAAGCATGGAAGCAACGTAACCACTGTTTTGACCCAATGAATGGAGAAAGTTTTACACAAAGTAAATGGTGGCTTTTTGATGCATCTCCAACAGCAACCAGAGGGGAAGAAACTAGAAATTGAAGATCAAAATCTCACCCAATTGCTTGTTGAATTTGCCAACATTTTTGTTGAGCTGCGCGGTCTTTCCTCCTACTTAGTAACATGACCATCAGATTCGAATACTTCTGGGCAAGCCACCAGTGAACACTCAACCGTACCATTATCTTCACCTCCAAAAGGATAAAATTGAAAAGATTGTAAAGGAGATGCTTGAAACATGGGTGATTCGGCCAAGTTATAACCCATATTCCTCACCGGTGCAACTTGTATACAAGAAGGACGGAACTTGGTAGATGTGCATCGACTACCGAGCTTTAAATAGCATCACCATCAAGGACAAGTATCCAATACTAGTGGTGGATGAACTCTTTGATGAGTCAAAAAGAGCTCGAGTCTTCATGAAGTTGGACCTCCGATCCGGTTACCACCAAATTCAGGTATGTGAAGATGACATTCCAAAAACTGCATTCCGCACACATGACGGTCATTATAAATTCTTGGTAATACCTTTTAAACTCACTAATACTCCTTCAACCTTCTAAAGTCTCATGAACTATATTTTTCAGAGCTTTCTTCGTAAATTTGTACTGGTATTTTTTATTGATATTCTTATTTACAACTATTCTCTTGAGACTCACTTTCAACATTTATGGGTTGTTTTGATGATCCTTTGGGAGAATATCCTTTTTGTTAAGCAGCCAAAGTGTAGCTTTCTCTAGCAAAAAGTAGAGTACCTTGGGCACATAATATCAGAAGAAGTGGCGATAGACCCAACAAAAATTGAAGCAATGTAGGGCTGGTTGAAACCTATAAACATGAAATTACTACGTAGGTTCCTTGGACTAACGGGCTTCTACCAAAATTTTATGAAGGACTATTGGAAGATCAGTGCACCCCTCACTTATCTACTAAAAAAAGATGTTTTCCAATGGTCGGACAAAGCCTCTACTGCCTTCGACAAACTTATGGCAGTTATGACGACAATGCTAGTGCAGCGATACCAGATTTCGACCGACCCTTCATCATTGAGGACGCCGTATCTGGAGTTGGAATTGGAGCCATTCTCATGCAATATGGTCAACCACTCACATACACATTGTCTCCCTCCCATCAAACAATGTGAATATATGATAAGGAGATGCTCGCCATTATACATGCAGTAATGAGGTGTAGACCCTAATTGATCGGCTAGTGATTTCAAATTAAAGCCAATTATAGAAGCCTCAAGCACTTTTTGGAGCAGAAGATATAATCCCTTGAGTAGCAAAAATGGGTAACCAAACTTCTGGGATTTGATTATGAAATTATTTACAAAAAGGTGAAAGAAAACGTTATTGCAGTTGCACTCTCATAGCTACCTAAGCAAGCTAAAATTTCAGCCATCTCCCTTCCTACTACCAGCTTCCTCGAGGACATTAGGGAGTAATGAAAGAAGGATCCAGAGATTACCAACATCATAAAAAAATTAGAGGAGGATTCAAGCACAAAAGCCCACTACACTTAGGATTCGAGGGATCTACGCTACAAAGGTCACATTGTGCTTATACCCGACTCCCCTTATATTAAAATCATCCTATACGAAATGCACTCCACACCTTCAGTAGGGCACTTCGGATTTTTGAGAACCTTTAAAAGAGTGAAGCAAAATTTTTATTAGAGAGGGATGAAAAAATTATTTCTAAATCCGAAGGAATGAAACAACCAGTACCCATACCAGACTCGGTGTGGACTGACATCTCCATGGACTTCATCGAAGGGCTGTCACCTTCCAAAGGTAAAAGCACAATCCTCATGGTGGTTGATCGACTTACGAAATATGCTCATTTTTGTGCTATACGAAATCCATATACTACAGTTAGTATTGCTAAGATTTTCATAGAAAATATTGTTAAACTACATGGGATGCCAAGGTACTGCTAGTCATAGGTGCCCAACAAGCCAATCACGTGAGTGATGGCACGTGTGACTTGATACAGAATCTTTTTACTTATTATATTTTGACATTTATCACTTTATATTAACTATTATATATATGCATGTATATATTGTGATGTCCTTGGATCTGTGTAATAGGAATCAGATCGTGATGAGATCACGATAATGAGATCGATTCAACTTTAAACACATATCCTAAATAATCCCGGTCAAAGGTTACTCGAGAGGGACATCATGATAACCAGACAAACTAGTGTGCTATATACCCGTCCATATGATGAATGCAGCTGGTCTCATAGCTACTCGTGTGGGGACAGTAGGGATACAATACAAGTGCTCATTGGAGAATGAGTTCATTGTTTGATTCGCATACGGAATGTTGGATGGTTGATGATGCCTTATTGTCAAACAACGATTCCGTAGTCCTAGTGGTGTATCTAATCCATAGACTTGAGACACCAAGGATGTCCTGTATGAGTGCTCCACTCTTTGATACCAGACTTAGAGGTTTGGATGTCCCAGATCTAGTATAGTTAGTCATTAAGAGTGGTAGTCGACCTTACGAGGACTATTGAGTGTCGATAGAGGATCATCCACTCTCGGCATCATAAGAGGAATATCCCAAGTATTCTTACTTAGACAAATCCTTGGCCAGGGTCATTCGGATTGAGAGAGAAAGAGTTCTCCGAGAGAATATGATTAGAGGGTGACTCGAGAAGAAACTGTATGGGTCTGACAGCACCATGCCCGATATACGATCTCCGGGATATTAGATGGATGAGGGACTATAGGTATATGATAACTAAGGATAGACAAGTCCAATGGATTGGATTCCCCTGTATCGTTTGGGGACTACGGCGTAGTGGCCTAGTATGTCCGTAGTCGATGAGTCAAGTGAATTATTATAGAGATAATAATTCACTAAGTTAAAAGGAGTTGAGACAGGTATGACTCACGGCCAGCTCGATATTGGGCCTAGAGGGTCACACACATATGGTAGGCATTGCGATGAGTATAGGTTCGGATATGAGATATCCGTAGGAGCCCCTATCTTATTGGATATCCAATAAGCCCCTGAATTATTAGATCCCATGAACGAGATCCAATAAGAGCCTATGAGATATTTTTGGATAGAGATCCACTAATCTAAAAGGCTTGGATAATTGGATGCAGATCCAATACCCACTAGGGAAGGATCCATTAGGGTTTGACAGGGGACCTCTATAAATAGGAGGGATTCAGTGGTTTATAGGCTAGAGCCTTTACTGGTCTCTCCTATTCTCCTCCCCCTCTCCACCTCAGAGCAGGCCTGGAGTTTTGAGGAGCATCATCGTAGTCCTGTTGTGTGGATCACTACTAAAGAGGAGGACGCTTGACCCCCTTCACCCTCTCCTAGAGATCTATAGGGAAACATGGATATATGATCTCCCTAGGCAACACAATCTATTCTATATGCAGTTTGTTTCACGGATTTTTTTTGCGCACCAATCTTCACACGATGACGAACATCTTTTTGGGAAATTAGGGATTTTATTTTCTTGTTCTTCCGCTGCGCATGTGATGTCGCCCCTAAGATTTCCCAACAAGTCCATCATAAGTGATCATGATAGGATCTTCACTAGTAAATTTTAGATCGAGTTATTTCTATCATAGGGCATCAAACTCAAGATGAGCACAACATATCATCTACAAACTAATAGCCAAACAGAGGTGGTGAACAGGTGTTTAGATATGTACCTTTGGTGTTTCACTAGTTACCAGCCAAAAGAGTGGGTGAAATGGCTTCCCTAGGCTGAATGGTGGTATAATACTACATATCATTCGTCTACAAAATGTACCCCATATGAAGCACTATATGGTAGTCCGACCCCTGTGATTCCAAAGTATGTAATTGGCTCGGCCAAGGTAGATCAGGTTGACCAAGATTTAATTGACAGGGATAAACTCCTACAATTGCTGAAGGATAATCTCTCTTTCACTCAAGCTAGAATGAAGTAGCAAGCCGACACGTGACGAAGCGAAAGATAATTTTCAATAAGAGATTGGGTTTATCTTCACCTACAGCCATACAAGCGACACTCTATCAACACATGAGCCTCCATGAAGCTATTCCCACATTTTTATGGGCCCTATCAAATCACAAAGAGTATTGGAGCCATGGCGTACAAACTTAAATTGCCTGAGGATACGAAAATTCATCCTGACTTCCATGTGTCATGCTTGAAGCCCAAGTTGGGAGAACATGAGTCACCCTAGATCTGACTACCCAACACCACTAATGATGGAGATATTCAAGCCCAACCACAAGCCATCCTCGACCGTCGAATCATGATGCATTACCGACGTCCCTCTACTGAAGTATTAGTGCATTGGAATAATTTACCACTTGAAGATGTTATATGAGAATCATATGAGGAGCTGAAGACCCGGTTCCTTGAGTTCATGGAACCTTAGCCTTGATGACAAGGCTAATTTGGAGAGGGCAGGCATGATAGGACCCTAGCAGGGTTGGGTCCTACTTAACTAAGAAGCAACCAATAAAACCCTGTGAGATTGTAATAAACTCCACATAGCCGCCTCTATCCTATAAACAAGAGTGGCTAGGGTTTATACTTGGGCCTTTAGGCTTCCTAGCCGCTGCCCCATTTTATTGGGCTGGTTGGTTAGGGTTGAGGATAAAAGGGGTAACTTACTTAGGAAGCAGCCGCCAGGGTACATATCTTTGAGAATAAGATATATCTACAATTTCAACCATTTGGCCAACTTCTAGGAGGGTGGAACCCCTATAGCCGTTCCAAGGAGTGATCTCTCTTAAAGATCAATCTACATAGAATTCCTCTAGGGTTCTTTTAGATAGATAGGTCTAATGGATTGGATTCCCCTGTATCATCTGGGACTATGATGTAGTGGCCTAGTACGTCCACAGTCGATGAGTCGAGTGAATTATTATGGAGATAATAATTTACTGAGCACATTGGAATTCTGATAGGTATGACTCACGGTCAACTGCATATTGGGCCTAGAGTGTCACACACATATGGTAGGTATTGCAATGAGTAGAGGTTCAGATATGAGATATCCGTTGAAGCCCCTATCTTATTGGATATCCAATAAGCCTTTGAATTATTGGATCCTATAGATGAGATTTAATAAGAGCCAATGAGAGATTATTAGATAAAAATTCACTAATATAAGAGGCTTGGGTAGTTGGATGGAGATCCAATTCACAAAAGGGCAAGATCCATTAGGGTTATGTTGACAGGGGAGCTCTATAAATAGGGGAGAACCAATGGTTCGGAGGCTAGAGCTTTTTGGGTTGCCTCTCTTATTCTCCTCCCCTTCTCCTCCTTAGATAGCAAGCTTGGAGTTTTGAGGAGCATCGTCATAGCCCTGTTGTATGGATCACTACTAGAGAGGTGGACATTTGACCTTTTTCACCCTCTCCTAGCGATCTATAGGGATTCAGGGATATATGATCTCCCAAGGTAACACAATCTTTCATATACGCAGTTTTAAGTTTCACGATTTTTATGCACCAATCTTCACACGATGAACACATCTTTGAGAAATTGGAGATTTTGTTTTTAATGTTCTTCCGCTACGCGTGTGATATCACCCCTAGATTTTCTAACAAATAGGAATCGAGAGTGGATGTAGGTCATGACGATCGAACCACTATAAAGCTCGATTTGCATTTACTTTAAACTCTTTACTTTTATTATAAACTGATTTACTTACTTACAAATGCTTTCACTATGCTTCTGTACGCTTTCAAGTTAATATCTTTCCGATATGAGTTTTCATCGAACGTAAGATTTTCAAACCGGTGATTTTAACGAAAGCACTAATTCACCCCCCCCCCCCTCTTAGTGCCGACATGATCCTAATAGTTGGTATCAGAGCCACATTTTTCTCATTTAGTTTAATAACAAAGAGAAATGACTTTTATCATATTTCAAGAGTTATTCTATCATTCGTCCTCCTATATTTAATGGGACAGACTACACATATTAAAAAACTCGAATGAGAGTTTTCTTGTTTTCTTTATATTTTAATTTATGATATATCATTAAAAATAGATTTCAAAAGTTTTCTCATGTAATGAATAATTGGAATGATTTGAAGAAGACTTTCTCTTTGAACGCCAAAGCAATGAATGATTTATTTTGTGCCTTAGACAAAAATGAATTTAATCATGTTTCTATTTATAAAACGGTGCATGACATTTGGCACACTCTTGAAATCACATACAAAGGCACTAGTAGAGTTAAAGATTCAAAAATTAATCTTTTGGTGCATGATATTAAATTGTTTCGTATGAAGCCAAGCAAAACTATTGTTGACATGTATACCCATTTTATGGATATCGTTAATAGTTTCAAAGCTCTTGGCAAGTATTTTTTGAATCTTAAACTTGTTAATAAAGTTTTACAATCTCTTTCTAAAAATTGAGATTTGAAAGTAATTGCAATACAAGAGACAAAAGACTTAAACAAGTTTCTACTTAAGAACTTATCAGGTCTTTAATGACCTATGAAATGAGTTGTATGGTATAAAATGAACATGGGAAGTACCTTCCAAAGAACATGAAGGATTTGACACTTTCAATAATAGAATATCCCTTGAGTGATAACTCAAGTGATGATGATGTTGACTTTGAACTTCTCACTATAAAATTGAAAAAGTTTATGAAACAATAATTAAAAATTAAAAATGAACTTAAAAAGAACAGATTGCTAAAGAAGAAGAAGATACTCAAGGCAACTACGGACAAATCGAGTACCTCCGAAGATAAGGAGCAAACCAACAAAGACAAAGTGGTGAACAATGCCTTAGTAGCTCTAGACGATGAGGTAAATGACTCACCCAAAACCTCTTTACTTTACTATGAAATTACTTGATGCTTTTCATGAGTTATTTTTAAATTAGTTAGTAAAAAATAAAAAAAATACAAAAAATATCATGCTTCTCTTTCTTGTGACTTAAAAAAAATAAAAATTTGAGCATGAAAATTACATGTTAACTCCTAGCACTAGCATGAAAAGTTAGATTCACTTAAAAAGAAAAATGCATTACTACAACAAACAAAATGATTTTGATTGAAAATGCCATATGTTCAATGAAATCATGCTTGATATTTTAATGATGTAATAATGTAATAAAAATGTTAAAAGGTTTGTTATCATGTTTGATGATTTTATATTATGTATGAGGATTTGAAGTAATGATGATTTGTAATCATATGTTTTGGAATTATGTGTTACACTTTTTGATCTTGATGATTTTTGTGATAAATATTGCTCTTTTAGTTTTTAACGATGATGCATGTTTTGTTTGGGATAAAAAAAAATAAGGACATGCTTGTATGAAATCAAACATATGAATTGAAACAACTAAAAAGGGAATGCATTTTAAAAATTTCTCTATCTTGTCAAATTTTTAAAAAGAAATTAATAAATCTATTTATGTCTTTTTGAATCTCTTGAAAGTGATTTTGATGATTTGATAATTTGAATTTGGATGAGTTTCATATAATCATAATTTTTATCTTGATTTCTCGATATTTATAACTTGAGATTTATTCTATATGAATCAAGATCTTTTATCCTCTATTTCTTTTTGCTATCTACTATCCAAATGAATCATGATTGGTATCACTGCTATGTTTCTTCTTATCATTTACTAAAGAGAAAAATTTTCTAAATGAATCATGATTTTTTAGAATTATAATTTTTTTTTATTCATAATGAATTGAGATATATTATCCATGAATCAAGATCCTTTATATGTTCTCTCATGACTCCTTTTGCTATAGGAATGTCTTTATCTATGTCATGATCTTGAATTCTTGATATTCAATACTTGAGATTTTTTTGTGAATCAAGATCTCTCATTTGATCTTTTATGTTTCTTTTTTCTATTTACAAATAAAGAGATTTGTCAAAAATGACATATGGTCTTTTGGTATTCATGAACTAATCTTTCATATTTTATGATTAAAATATTAATGCAAATTTATCTTTATTGTTATCTTTGTCATGATGTGAAAATTAATATAAAGGAAAAATAATTATAAAATTATAATTTTTCATTCTTTTTTATAATGATAAAGGGGGAGATAAAATTTGTTAGCTTGTGCATCAGAAAAATTAGCAAAAAGGTGCTAGCTTGCACATTGTAAAGAGAAACAAAAAGTTTCTATCTCAAGAGAAGCAAAAATTTACTAAACTTTACATTATAAAAAATTTCTTGCTTACGCATTGCAAAGGAAGAAAAAATTACTACCTTGAACATTGTAAAAGGAGCAAAACTTGCTAGCTTGCACTTCTCAAAAGAGAAGAAAGAACTCACTAGCTTGCATGTTCTAAAGTGATGAAAAATTTGTTAAAAAGCTAAGCTTTCATATCTCTAAAACTAAATAGTTGCACTTCTCATTTTTGTTGATGACAAAGGGGGTGAAGATATGATGATCATACATGGTAGGATGTAATATACTTTGATATTTTGATACCATGATGATTTGAAATATATATGATGATGCATGCAAAACTTATGATAATGAGGCATGCAATGCAATGATATGTATATAATGTGTTACATATGATCATGATTATAATTGCTTTGACTTGAATTTAAAGGTTATATCAATATGGCATATTGTTAGGGGAGCTAACGTTAACTCCGTCATCAATAAGTTATCATCATCAAAAAAGGGGAGATTGTTGAATCTTAGATTTTGATAATGAAACCAATTGATAATGTTGTGATCTAATCTGCGTTTTGAGTGACATAGGACTAGTATCGATCAGGGGGGTAAATTGATTAAAACAGGAAGAATAAGAAGTTAGCCGGAATTGAACATGTCTAAAGATTGGATGCTAGACCGAAGGAATGATCGACGTGTCGGCAGAAGGCCTCGAGCCATGAGTTTGGGCATCGGGCCAAGAAGATCAGACATTATGCTAAGGAGATTGAATATTGTGAGAAGGCAATATGCCGATTGGGCAATACACCGAAGGAGAGAACGATGCGCAGAAGGGTTGGCAGAAGCGCCGGATGAACCAATGACATGCCGAACAACTTAGTATTCTTGCTTGTAATAATTTGTCTAGATCGAAATAGTTTTAGTTGTAATTGGGTTGGTTTAGAATATAATTAGGCCAACTCAATTAGGGGCCAACTGGGCCCAAAGCGGGGTTGTTTTGGGCCAAGAGAAAGGCCCATTTGGTGAACCAAAATTTGGGTTAGGTAGTGACACTATCGGTCCAAGCAGTGGCACCGCCAAAGGCTGTCTCCGAGAAACAGTCTCCAAGACTGTGTCAGGTGGTAGTACTACTAGATTGGGTGGTGGTACCACCCAAACACAATCTTTTAGACTGTGTCAAGCGATGGTACCGCCCAGTGTCAGTGCTATAGGCGGTGGTACCACTAGGGCCCGAGAAACATGGGATGAGACCTTTTTGGCTCTATTTTGGAAGCCAATTGGGGCCTATAAATACCCCAGCTATTCCTGCCATTAGGATCAAGAGCACTAAGAGGGGGAGGGGGTGAATTAGTGCAGCGAAAAACTTTCGACGATTAAAACTGTGTTCGTACGTTGAAATTCGATTCCGACATAAAAGTCATTTCGTGCAGATAATAACTTTGAAAGCTTACGAAAACATATTTGAAATAAAGTAAGGAAGGTAGTTTACAGTTAAGATAGAAATCAGTATGTAAGCGTAAACTGAAATATGATGTTCGTATGATAAAACTGATTTTCGTCTTAACGCCGATTCGGAAAATATTTAACTAAGAAACACGTTCGTAAATCAACAGAAGGCAATAAGCTACTGAGGAGGTTTGCAGTAAAGATAATATGCTTAAATTAATGCAAACTAAGATTTAGAGTGGTTTGGTCAGTCTTGACCTACATCCACTTTTGGCTTCCTCCACTAAAGAGGTCACCGACGTCCACTAGAGGCCTTCCTTCAATAGGCAAAGGCCAACCACCCTTTTACAGTTTCACTCCTTTTGACGGGCTTAAAAGACAACCCTTATAAACTTTTCTCTCCTCTCTTGAAAGATCAGAACTTGGAAGAAAAGAGGGAGGAGAACTTCTAGACTTTACAACACTTTTGAGCTCTAAAATCACAGAGTAAGATCAAGCTTGCAGTGCCCTTTTATGTAGGAAAGGGTGGGATATTTATAGGCCCCAAACTAGTCTGAATTTAGAGCTAAAAAATGTCTTTTCCCAGATTTCCGGGGTCCTGGCGGTACCACCTCCTGACTGGGGCGGTACAACTGCCTGGTAGCTCGGAGATTGAGCCTCTAGGTGGTGCCACCGCCTGACAGGGGGTGGTTGCACCTCCTGGCAGAGCTCGGAGACCGAGCTCAGGCGGTTCCACCACTTGTCAAGGGCGGTTGCACCGCCTAGTCTTGCTCGGAGACTAAGCCCAGGTGGTGCCACCGCCTGACTAGAGTGGTTGCACCGCCCAGTCTCACTCGGAGACTGAGCCCAGGCGGTGCCACCGCTTGACCTAGGTAGTGCCACCACCGACCCTGGTAGTGCCACTGCCTAGCAGGAATACTGGTCCGAATGGGTTGATCCATTCGGCCCTATTTGGGTCTATCAAGGGCCCAATTGCCCCTAGATTAAGTTAATGGGATCACCTCCCATTCCTAACTTAATCTACAAGTTAACTATGACATTTCTTAAGACATTTACTCCAACTTGCTCCGGTGCGTCAATCGCTTCTTCCGGCAAGCTTCCGACGAACATCCGACGAACCTTCGGCGATGCTTCGATGGACTTCCGGCAAACTCCTGGACTTGCGATGATCCACTTGGCAAGTTCCGACGAGCTTCTTTGGCAAGCTCCTGGACTTCTCGGATTTATTCCCGCAGAACCTCCGATGATCATCCAAAATTCCGTCGAACTCTCAAACTCCCAACGTGATCATAGTCTTGACTCCGGCGCAACTCCTACTGCATGTCTTTCTTCCATCGTAGTTAATCCTGTACACTTATCTCAACATATATATTAGATAACAAATGACAATTGACTTCATCATCAAAATCCGAGATTCAACAATCTCCCCCTTTTTGATGATGACAATCAATTGATAACGGAGTTAACCTTAACTCCCCTATCTATATGCCATACTTGAGATAAGTCATTTTTGAATTCAAAGCCTTTGAATTCAAGAGACATATTGATAAGTTAAAATCATTTAACCTTATCAATACACCCATCATGATTCCTATCATGATGTATCTCTTTGAAAATAATGTCAAGGCTTGACATCCATTTTCAAATTTCAAATGTGAATGATGGTAATGGTAGCAATTCATCATATGGTAAGATTTCAACATGTAAAATTTTGAAGTAAGATTTTGATATCTTAACATGATGCACACATTTCAAGTGTTTTAGCAATCATAGCATTTCATCACATGGTAAGATATCAACACGTAAAATTACGATGCAAGTTCTTGATATCTTAACATGATGCAAACATGGTATGATGCAAATATGGCAATCATAGTTATCATCAATTCATATATTTTCGATGATGCAAGCATGGCATAATCATAGCATTAATACTTATAGCATCAATTTATATATCTCTCCCCCTTTGTCATCAACAAAAAGGAGAACGATATAAGTAAATTTTAAGCATAAGTGTGGTAATTATTTATGCCATAACTAGGTTCATGTCATTTTCCAACAGTGAGTGATAGGATACCAATTATGCAAACATCTCAAGGAAAACATGACATGGAGATAGCTTTGAATACTTCTTCCTTTTTATTTGTTATTATCTTTTTCCATGAAGGAGGAAGGCTATTTGTGATACCAACTATTTGTGAGTTTACTTTGAACGAAGTTAAAATCAATGACAGATTAAATCATACTTCATTTTTACAAGGATCAAGATATGTATGTGAAACAAATCCTTGCAAGTAAAAACACTATCATCCATATTTCAAGAAGGAATTTACAAGTAGGAATCATTTCATCAAATCCATTTCTCAAAAAATATTTTTCACATGATAAGTGTATGAGAGATGTATTTGCTAATTGATTTCATATGTCAAAAATCAATAGTGAGAATCAAACTCGATATGACATATGCTTATTAAGTTCGGAAGAGAATAATGTATCGAGAAAATCCGATTGTTCGGATACCACTAGTTAAGAGAATCCGAAAATGAAATTAACACTTTCATGCATTCGGACAAGACTATACTATAGATTTTCAAATACAATCATGAAGACAAAACATGCTCATTATTATGAAAATTTTTGTATCCAAAACACATAATTTCCAACATGTAATTTTAGGCATGTAATGGCAATCAAGTGATTTGATCATTCAATCGATAAAGTCCGAAAAATGATTTTAACAAGTTTATGCATTCGGACACATTAACATTCCTAATTCTCTTCTAATGAAATTAAATTGTTCTTCGCTCAGAGGTTTTGTAAAAATATCAGCTACTTGATGCTTAGTATCAATGAACTCTATGATTACATCATGATTAGTGATATGATCTCGTATGAAGTGATGTCTAATATCAATATGTTTTGTTCTTGAGTGTTGAATGAGATTCTTTGTTAAACATATTACACTTGTATTATCACATTTAATGGGAATATTTTTAAGATGGACTTTATAATCTTCTAAGGTGTTTTTCATCCACACAACTTGTGCACAACATGCATTGGCTGCAATATACTCAGCTTCAGTTGTTGATAGTGCAACCGAGTTTTGTTTCTTAGATGACCAGGAAACAAGGGAATGTCCCAAAAATTGACATGATCCTGATGTGCTTTTTCTATCTAATCTACACCCAGCAAAATCTGCATCAGCATACGCAATTAACTCAAAATTCTCGGATTTTGGATACCATAATCCTAGATTTATGGTACCTTTAAGATATTTAAGTATTCTTTTAACCATTTTAAAATGAGATATCTTCAGGTTCGATTGAAACCTGGCACAAAGTCCTACACTGAACATGATATCTGGTCTAGTTGTAGTGAGGTAAAGTAAACTTCCTATCATACCCCTATAAGTTTTTTGATCGAAGCTTTCTCTACTTTCATCAACTTCTAACTTAGTGGAGGTGCTTATAGGAGTGTTAATAGCTTTTGAGCTATTCATATTAAATCTTTTTTGCAGATCTAAGGCATATTTAGTTTGACTAATAAAGATGTCATTGCTCAGTTGCTTAATTTGTAAGCTTAAGAGAAAGGTTAATTCTCCCATCAAACTCATTTCAAATTCGAGACTCATAGTTTCAGCAAAAGATTCACAAAGAGATTCATTCGTAGAACCGAAGATAATATCATCAACATAAAACTGAACAATGAGAAAATTATTTTCAAAATTCTTGATAAACAATGAAGTATCGACCTTGCCTTTTGTGAAATTATTTTCAATAAGAAAAGTACTAAGTCTCTCATACCAAGCCCTTGGGGCTTGTTTTAAACCATAGAGAGCTTTAGTTAATTTAAATACATGATTAGGGAGGCTATTATTTTCAAATCCGGAAGTTATTCAACATAAACTTCTTCAGAAATAAAGCCATTAAGAAAAGCGCTTTTAACATCCATTTGAAACAACTTCAAATTATTATTACTAGCATAGGCAAGGAGCATCCTTATGGCTTCTAATCTAGCCACAGGAGCGAAAGTTTCTTCGTAATCGATACCTTCTTCTTGTTTAAAACCTTTGACCACTAATCTAGCCTTGTTTCTAACCACGATACCAGATTCATCTTGCTTGTTTCTAAAGACCAATTTAGTACTAATAACTAAATGGTCATTTGGCCTAGGAACAAGCTTCCACACCTCATTTCTCTCAAATTTATTTAACTCATCTTGCATTGCGATAATCCATGAATCATATTTCATGGTTTCGTCAATACATTTAGGTTCAATTTGGGAGAGAAAGGCGGCGTTGGCACAAAAATTTTTAAGAGAAGAATGTGTTTGAACCCCCTTAGATGTATCTCCTAGGATTAGCTCCTTAGGATGAGCATCTACATACTTCCAATCCTTGGGTAAGGGTGTTTCGGAAGTGGATGCATCCAAGTTGCTAATTGGAGAAGGGGTTTCATTTAAATTCAAAGAATCGAAATTAACATCATCATCAAAATCATTTTTCTTGATTTCAGAAATCTCATTGAAAACAACATGAATGGATTCTTCTATAATTAAAGTTCTTTTATTGAAGATATGAAAAGCTTTAGAAACCGAAGAATAACCAAGAAAAATTCCTTCATCGGATTTAACATCAAATTTTCCTAAGGCATCTTTTTCATTCAAGATAAAACACTTAAACCCAAAAACTTTAAAATATAAAACATTGGGGTTTTTATTATTCCACAACTCATAGGGAGTTTTGGTGAGTAAGGGTCTTACTAGAACTCTATTCAAAATATAGCATGCAGTGTTTATGGCTTCGGCCCAAAAGTATTTGGGTAGGCTATGTTCATTCAACATAGTTCTTGCCATTTCTTGTAAATTTCTATTCTTTCTTTCTACTACTCCATTTTGTTGAGGATTTTTCGGAGTAGAGAAGTTGTGGTTGTATCCATTAGATTCACAAAATTCTTGGAAATCACGGTTTTGAAATTCACTACCGTGATCACTTCGAATTGATGAAATCATAAAACCCTTTTCATTTTGAACAAGTTTACAAAATTTGGTGAAATATCTAAAGCATTCATTTTTATGTTTCAAGAAATAAGTCCATATGTATCTACTATAGTCATCTACAATGACAAAGGCGTATTTGCTACCTCCTAGGCTTGATGTAGAGATTGGTCCGAACAAGTCCATATGGATTAATTGTAAGGGCCTAGAGGTGCTTATTTAATTCTTAGATTTGAAATTGTCCTTAATTTGTTTTCCTAATTGACAAGCATCACACACATTATCATTGATGAACTTGATATGAGAAATTCCTCGTACAAGTTCTTTGGATGATATTTGAGTGATTAGTTTCATGCTAGCATGACCTAATCTCCTATGCCAAAGCCAAGCATCCTCATTCAAAACCGAGAAACACATTTCATTGCAAAGATCATTGATGTCAATGGTGTATACGTTATTATGTTTTAATGCAATCATAGATGTGTTTTTGTGTGGTTTTTCAATGATACAAGCATTAGATTCGAATTTGATGATATATCCTTTATCACATAATTAACTAATACTCAAGAAGTTATGTTTTAAACCATCAACTAACAAAACATCTTCAATAAAGAAGTTGGATTTATTACCTATGGTTCCTTTGCCAATGATTTTACCCTTGTTGTTGTCTCTAAAGGTGACATAGCCTTTGTCTATGCTAGTGAGCTTAGAGAATTGAGATGGATCTCTGGTCATATGCCTTGAGCATTCACTATCAAGGTACCATCTCTTGCTCCTAGCTTGTGATGGTGTATGTCTCTATAAGAAAGGATAATTTTTAGGTATCCATTTGCTTTTGGATGCCTCAAAAACTGATCTACATTGTTTATCATGTTGCATAGAGTTTATCATGGTTCCTTTAGGAACCTAAATTAATTTGTTCGGACTAATTTTCTTGAATGGACACTGATGCGTTTTGTGTCCATATTTGCAACAAAAGTTGCATTTGCTTTGGTGTCGAACATGTAAGATGGGGCCTTTTATGAAGGTGGTTGGATTTTGGTGAGGACTTCTCACAAATCCGATTCTACTTCTTTTGGGAACATGACCCTTATTTGCAAGGATCATGTTCAAAGACTTGCTACCAACCTCGAATTTCTTCAAGGTGTCCTTAAGTAGCAAGTTTTCCTTTTGGAGAGTTTCTAGATCATGGCTTTTTTCACATTGAGCTAAACTATCATGATATTTAGTTTTTAATTTATCAAAATTGCTAACAAGACTATCATGCTTATTTTTTAATAATTTATATTTTCTACTAATTATTTTACATTCATCAAATAAGTCATGGAAGGTATTTAATAATTCATCAAATGATAAATCTACATCAATTAAATTTGTTACCTCTTCTCCGATGGCCATTAAGGCGTAATGAGCAACTTGCTCGGCATTGAACTCCTCTTCTTCGGACGCACTCGAGTCATCCCACGTTGCTTTAAGCACCTTCTTCTTTGATGTTCTCTTCTTGGCTTGGGGACAATCATTTTTGTAGTGTCCCGGCTTTTTGCACTCGTAGCAAATTGCTTGGTTCTTTTTGGGTTCAAGTTTATTTTTTGTGTCACTTTTAAACTTGTTTCTCTTAATGAATTTTTTGAATTTCCTTGTTAGAAGTGTCAAGTCATCGTCATAGTCCTCATCACTTGAGTTTTCTCCCAAGTGGTCATCTAAAGTTCTAAGTGCCATATCCTTCCTGTTCTTTGGAAGGATGTCTTCTTGCTCTTCATGAGCCTTGCAAGTCATTTCATATGTCATTAATGACCCGATTAGTTCTTCAAAAGGGAAGTTATTTAAATCTTTAGCCTCTTTAATAGCAGTGACTTTAGGGTCTCAACTCTTAGGAAGGGATATTAGAATCTTATTTACGAGCTCAAAATCTGAAAAACTTTTGCCGAGTCCTTTTAGACCATTGACGACATCCGTGAAACGGGTGTACATGTCGCCAATAGTCTCACTCGATTTCATTCAGAAAAGTTCAAAAGAATGTATCAAAAGATTGATTTTTGACTCTTTCACTCTACTTGTGCCTTCGTGAGTCACTTCGAGTGTATGCCAAATATCAAACGCGGTTTCACAAACCGAAACACGATTGAACTCATTTTTATCAAGCGCACAAAATAAGACATTCATAGCCTTTGCATTAAGAGCGAAAGTCTTCTTCTCCAATTTATTCCAATCGATCATTGGAAGAGAAGACTTCAAAAATCCATTTTCGACAAGATTCCAAAGTTCAAAATTCATTGAAATAATGAAGATCCTCATTCGGGTCTTCCAATAGGTGTAGTCCGTCCCATTGAACATTGGTGGACGTGTAATAGAGTGGCCCTCTTGGTTTCTAGCGTATGTCATCTCTCTTGGGTTTTAATCCATTTGAGAGTTAACCCCGCTCTGATACCAATTGTTAGGATCAAGAGCACTAAGAGGGGGGGGGGGGGGGCGTGAATTGGTGGCCTCGAGTGCGGAGAAATCGGGAGTGGATGTAAGTCCCACTATAAAACTCGGTTTGTATTTACTTTAAACTCTTTACTTTTATTGAAAATAGATTTACTTGCTTACGAATGCTTTCACTATGCTTCCGTATGCTTTCAAGTTAACATATTTCCGATACAATTTTTCATCGAATGTAAGATTTTTAAATCGATGATTTTAACAAAAGCACTAATTCACCCTCCCTCTTAGTGTTAACTTGATCCTAACATGTGAGACATATTAGGGGAGAGGATGTTGAGGATATTGATCCTTAGACCTATGAAGAGGCTATTATGAGTATAGACTCCAAGAAGTGGCAAAAGGCTACGAATTTAGAGATGGATTCCATGTACTCAACAAGGTTTGGAACCTAGTTGATGCACTTGAGGGTATTGTACCCATTGGTTGCAAGTGAATCTTCATGAAGAAGATCGAAGTAGATGAAAAGGTAGAGACCTATAAAGAGGTATCGTCAAAGGTAAGGTGTTGACTATGACGAAACCTTCTCACCCGTAGTCATGCTAAAATCCATCTAAATTCTATTGGCTACTGCATTATACTATGATTATGAGATTTGGTAGATAGACATGAAAACCACATCCCTCAATGGCAACCTCGAGGAGGAGGTGTATATGATACAGCCTGAGGGATTCATGTCCAAGGATAGTCCAGATTAAAGCAAGCTTCCTAAAGTTGGAACATAAGATATGATGTGGCGATCAGATCTTATGGCTTTGTTAAGAACGAAGATGAGCCTTGTGTATATAGGAAGGTGAATGAGAGTGCTATCACCTTTTTGGTGCTATATGTGGATGATATCCTGATCATTGGGAATGATGTAGGTATACTCTCCATAGTAGAGGCTTGGCTATCTAGACACTTCTCCATGAAGGACTTAGGGGAAGCATCCTACATATTAGGGATTTAGATATATAGAGATAGATCTAAGAGGATGCTTAACTTGTCCCAATCTACGTACATAGACACTATTGTCAAAAGGTTTGACATGAAAAATTTCAAGAGAGCTCTCTTATCGATGAGACATGGGATCACTTTCTAGGAGTATGTCCCCAAAAACTCCTAAAGAAAGGGTAAATATGGATAAGATACCCTATGCCTCAATGATAAGGTCTATCATGTATGCTATGCTATGTACTAGGCCTGATATAGTACATGCTCAAAGTGTCATGAGTAGGTATCAGGTGGATCCAGGCTTGGAGCACTAGAAAGTAGTAAAGTATATCCTTAAGTACTTGAGAAGGACTAAGGATCTTTTACTAGTATATAGAGGAAGTAGCCTCAGGGCTGAGGGCTACACAAACTCGAGCTTCTAATCCGATGTCGATGATGTTGGGATCAAGAGCATTGGGGGGTGAATTAGTGTAGGGGAAAACTTTCATCGGTTAAAAAGACTTTCTTACGAAAACCGTTTCGAAAAGAACTTTATCTTGAGAGCAAACGGAAGTATAGATGATGTAAAGCAACGGAGGCAGTTTGCAGTTAAGATAAAGAGCATAATATAAATGCAAACCGAGATTTAGAGTGGTTCGGTCAATCTTGACCTACATCCACTTTTGGCTTCCTCCTCCGATGAGGTCACCGACGTCCACTAGAGGCCTTCCTTCAATAGGCGAAGGCCAACCACCCTTTTACAGCTTTTCTCCTTTTGACGGGCTTAAGAGACAACCCTTACAAGTTTTCACTCCTCTCTTGAATGATCAATACTTAGAAAGAAAGAGGGAGAAGAACTCTCAAATACTCAGAATAAAAGCAAGCTTTTGGTTACCTTTTCATGCAGGAAGGGTGGGGTTTATATAGGCCCCAATCAGTTTGAATTTAGAGCTCAAAAGTGCCATCTCTCGGATTTTTGGGGTCCTAGCGGTACCACCGCTAAAGCTGGGCGGTACTACTACTTGGAATCTGACACTGAGCGGTACTACCACTCAGTCTGGGCTGTACTACCGCTTGACGTCGCTCGGAGACCGAGCTCAAGCGTTACCACCACTTGATAGGGGTGGTACCACCGCTGGCAGTAATAATTGCCGGCGGTACCACCGCCTGACAGGGGTAGTACTACCACCGAGAATTCCTAGGAGACCAAGTCTCTTGGGCGGTGCCACCGCCTAATAGGAATTCTGGGTCCGAATGGACTGATCCATTCGACCCAATTTTGGTCTGCCAAGGGCCCAGTTGGCCCAAGATTAAGTTAATGGGATCACCTCCCAATCCTAACATAATCTACATGCTAACTATGACAATTAAGTCATTAATACTATAGATTGTGTTCCGGTGCATCAATCACTTCTTCTTGCGAGCTTCCGGCGAACTTCCGGCGAACATCCGACGAACCCTCGACGATGCTCCGGCGGACTCCCGGCAAACTCCTGGACTTACGACAATCCTCTTGGCGAGTTCCGATGAGCTTCTTTGGCAAGCTCCTGGACTTCTCGGATTGTTCTCGTAGAACCTCTGACGACCATTTGGACTTCCGAGAACTCTCGAACCCTCAATTTGATCTTTGTCTTAACTCTGACTCAACACCTGCTGCATGTCTTACTGCCATTGTAGTTAATCTTGCACATGTAAAACAAACTTCAATCTAGACAATTAATGCTAAGCATTAATTAAGTTGTCTGGCATGTTATTGGTCTCTCGATGCTTTGTCTAATTCTTCGGTGCATCGTCCTCTCTTATGGCCTGCAACTCTAATATCCTTAGCACAATACCCGCTCTTCTTGGCCCGATGCCCGAATCCATGACCCGAAGCTTTCTATCGATACATCGACCGATCCACCGACTCGACGTCCAATCTTCTGACATGTTCCTATGGCCCAACATGATTTTTTCTGCTTTAATTGTCTCATCCTGATCGAAGCATCCTGCATCACTCAAAATGCAGATTAAAACATAAACATAATTATCAATTAGTTTCATCATCAAAATACGAGATTCTATAATCTTCCCCTTTTTGATGATGACAACTAATTGATGACGGAGTTAAACTTAACTCTCAGAGTTTAAACAAACTCCCCCTATTAATATGGCTTATTGATAGAAACTCTTGGATTCAAAAATCCAAGGAACATGTCATGATCAAATCATGCATGTCATCAACATACTTCTCCCCCTTTGTCATCAACAAGAGAAGTACCACAATCAAGTATTTGTAATATAAGTTTTAATCATTTGCATGATAAACATAATATCCATTTTTATCATTATGCAATTTTACTATCATCATAGATATGTAAGGTAATAAGATAGCATGTTCTACTTCATACAAGCTAGCAAATTAGAGATGTGAAAATTTAACATGTTTTGCTTCTTGAGTAGGCAAGATAGCACTTTTGCTTCTTTCGAGATAGCAATTCTTTGCTTCTCTTTAGATCACAAGTTAGCAATTCTAGCAAATTTTAGATCATACAAGGTAGCAAATTTTTGGTAATGTTCAAGATAACTATTTTTGCCTCTTCTTGAAATTTCAAGCTAGCAATTCTTGGTGATGTTCAAGATAGTAAATTCTTTCTTCTCTTTTGAGAAATGTAATTTTTGCTTTCTTCTTGAATTGTGCGAGCTAGCAAATTAGCTTTATAGCATGTTTTGCTCCCCTTTGTCATTGTCAAAAAGAAAGAAAGACCCTTTACGTTAATTTCTAAATTATGACAAAGGTAAATAGCATAGATGAAAATTCAAGTCATGAATGTCAAAACAATTATTTTATCATGAATATTTCATCATTGCATGCACCATTATCAAAAGTTAAAGTATTACATGCATAATTCCAAATCATCATATATATAAAATCATCATTACATGCATGATTCCAAATCATCATTTATTTCACATCATGATAGTACCAATTTTGTCAAATTACATCCTATCATGCATGATCGAAACTTCTTATTTGTATACATCAAAACAAATTAATGAATATTTCATGTATTCATATCATCACATAAGGAATATCAAGAAGAATTATTTGGTGATGAGATAAATATTTCATGAACACAAGGAATTGCTTAAAAATCATATCATGAAAAGATAAAATCATGTGAATACCAAAAGACATGATTCATTTTGACACATCTCCTTTTTAAAAAATGAAAGAAATTCTTAGGAGATCATGATATAGATAAAATTCATTCAATCTTGTAGGAGAACAAGATATTAATTCAAGTATATAAAATTTCTCAATTCATCATGAATCATAAAAAAATTGTGGTTCTGAAAAATCATGATTCATTTAGGAAAATTTTCTCTTTTGTATACGACAAGAAGAAATATAGCAATGATACCAATCATGATTCATTTGGATGGTAGATGGCAAAAAGAAACATTGAGGATAAAAGATCTCGATTTTTATAGAGTAAATCTCAAGTTATAAATCTTGAAAAATCAAGATAAAGCTCATTCAAATTCAAATCATCAAATCAAAATTATTTTTAAGAGATTTATAAAAAGATGATAAAATAGATTCATCAAAGTCAATAAGATAGAGAAAAAGATTTTTTAAGAAAAATGCTTTTCTCTATTTAGTTGTTTCATACAAGCATGCCTTTGTCCTTTTTGTGCCAAAAAAAATATATATCATCAATTGTTTAGGATCGAAAAATAAATTTCATCATAAAAACCATTAAGATCAATAAAACAAAAAAATCATCATATATAATTTTAAAATCTCATGCATAAAATCATCAAATCATGGTATCAAAATTTCAATATTTTTATTACAACTTTAAGCATCATTAAGTATACAATTGTCATGACACTTACACTAGTTCATATAAGCATGCCTATTTCATTTATAGCAAATCAAAACATGCATCATTTTTTTAAACCAAAAAAGCCACTTTTATTATCATGAAAATCAATAATCCATAAATCACAAAAATCATTATGCATCATTTTGAAAGAAAACTCATTAAGCATGATCATTATGCATTACTTCAAATCAAATATGATTTCATTTATTTTCAAAATATTCATCATGATAGGATATACAAGGCAAAGAAATCATTAAACATAAAGCATATTCATCAATCACGGTTTCATTGAGCATAAGGTATTTTCAACCAAAATCATTTTTGTTAATTGTTGTAGTCATGCATTTTTCTTTTTAGGTGAATCTATCTTTTCATGCTTAGTTTTCCATACAAAAGCCATGCATCATCATTAAGCATGATATTAAACTTCTTAATATTTTCATTAAAACATTAAGTATGGTTTCAATCAAAATCGGAAATCATCAAGATACACATGTTTTCTTCTTAAGAAAAACATACATATGATCATTAGATTTAAATCTAACATTTTATTTCATTAAAATAAAACATGTAAATTTCATTATTATTTTCAAAATTATGAGCATGATCATATTCTTGCATTTTTAATTTTTTAAACATGTAATTTTTAAGAAAAATAATTATTCTAAAAAAGAAAATACATTATAGAAAACATCAAGTAATTTTAAAATAAATTAAGAGGGTTTTGATTACCTCATCATTGAATGCTGTTAAGGCGTAGTTTGCCACCTCGCCTTTCTTGATTTTCTCCTCATCTTCGGAGGAGCTTGATTCATCCCAATTTTTATTCTTCTTCTTGCGTTCAAAGCAAGTAGTTCCGTTCTTTTTGTTCTTTAATTTTTGTTTCATTAACTTTTTAAATTTCTTAGTGAGGAGTTCATGTTCACCATCACTTGATTTTATGCTCGAGTGGTCTTCAAATGTTCTAAGTTCAAAATCCTTCCTATTCTTTAGAAGGTGATT
The DNA here is from genome assembly GCF_036884655.1 of Musa acuminata AAA Group. Classification (NCBI taxonomy): domain Eukaryota; kingdom Viridiplantae; phylum Streptophyta; class Magnoliopsida; order Zingiberales; family Musaceae; genus Musa; species Musa acuminata. Next base: position 26,764,216 of record NC_088357.1, read on the forward strand.
CTCAAGTTCTTTATGTGCATTGCACGTCATTTCATAGGTCATCAAGAACCCTATTAGTTCTTCGAGTGGAAAATGGTTCAAATCATTGGCCTCTTGTATGGTTGTTACTTTAGAGTCCCAAGTTTTATTAAGATAACGTAAAATCTTATTTACGAGTTCAAAATCTGAAAAACATTTGCCAAGAGCTCTTAAACCATTGACAACATCCGTAAAACGGGTGTACATGTTAACAATGGTTTCGCTTGGCTTCATTCGAAAAAGCTCGAAATCATGCATTAAAAAGTTGATTTTCGAATCTTTAACTCTAGAAGTGCCTTCGTGTGTGATTTCAAGAGTGTGCCATATGTCAAAAGTCATTTCGCACAAAGAAACTACTAGTCATAGGTTCCCAACAAGCCAATCACGTGAGTGATGGCATGTGTGACTTGACACGGAATCTTTTTGCTTATTATATTTTGGCATTTATCACTTTATATTGATTATTGCATATATGCATGTATATATTATGATGTCCTTGGATCCGTGCAATGAGAATCAGATCATGATGATATCACAATAATGAGACCGATTCACCTTTAAACACAGATCCTAAATAATCTCGGTCATAGGTTACTCGAGAGGGACATCGTGATAACCGACAGACTAGTGTGCTGTATACCCGTCTATATGATGGATGCAACTAGTCTCATAGCTGCTCGTGTGGGGATACTAGGGATATAGTACAGGCGCTCATTGGAGAATGAATTCATTGATTGATCCGCTTTTGGAATGCTAGGTGGTTGATGATGCCTTATTGTCAGACAGTGATTCCATAGTCCTATTGGTGTATTTGGTCCTTAGACTTGAGACACCAAGGATTTCCTGTATGAGTACTCTACTCTTTGATACTAGACTTATAGGTTTAGATGTCCTAGAACTAGTACAGTTGGTCATTGGGAGTGACAGTCGACCTTACGAGGGCTATTGAGTGTCGATAGAGGATCATCCACTCTCGGTATCATGAGAGGAATATTTCATGTGTTCTTGCTTAAACAAATCCCTAGCCAAGGTCATTCGGGTTAAGAGAGAAAGAGTTCTCCGGGAGAATCTGATTAGAGCGAGACTCGAGTAGAAACCGTATGTGTCTGACAGCACCATGCTCGATATACGGTCTCTAGGATATTAGATGGATGAGGGACTATAGGTACACGGTAATTGAGGATAAACAGGTCTAATGGATTGGATTTCCCTATATCATTTGGGGACTACGGTGTAGTGGCCTAGTATTTCCGTAGTCGATGAGTCGAGTGAATTATTACAAAGATAATAATTCACTAAGTTAGAAAGAGTTCTGACAGGTATGACTCACGGCCAGCTCGATATTGGGCCTAGAGGGACACACACATATGGTAGGCATTGCGATGAGTAGAGGTTCGAATATGAGATATCCGCTAGAGCCCTTGTCTTATTGGATATCTAATAAGCCCCTGAATTATTGGATCCCATGGACGAGATTCAATAAGAGCCATTGATGTAACACTCCTCATTTCCGAATTTTCGTATAAATTTCTGGTGATAATGTAAACATTTATTTTAAATTGACAAAAGAAATAGAGTATGAATCAGAGGTAACTTATTTGTAAGATTTGGGAGATCTGTTCAAAAAAAAAAGAAAAAAAGAAAGAATCTGAGGACCTATATGTAAACCCTAAGGACCTAATCGTGAATATGAAAAAAATAAGGACTAAACTGCAAAACGCACAAAATGACAAATTCCACCGTTTAAGCCTCTCTGCCTTCGTTCTTAAGGAAGCAGAGAAGGCAGCTCGTGGGTGATCAGGGAAAGAAAGAAAGAAGAAGAAGAAGAAGAAGAAGAAGAAGAAGAAGAAGAAGAGAAAAAAAAATTTGGGGCTTTAAGGGTTCTTGCCCAAATCCTTTCACTTAGGGTCAAAATTCCCAAAGGCAAGTGTTCTAACTCCATCCTACAGAATTTTTAGTCTCTGTTTTATGTTGATTCAAAATAAATTGAAGGATTTCTGTTTAGAAACTGATATGTCTCTCTTTGGACATAGAACCATGGATTCTAAAGTTTTTCGGTAAACTGACCCCTATACACTGTTTCAGCTATAAGTTTTAAAACAAAATGTGAATTTGGGCAGGAACTATTTTGTTTGAAATTAGACTCTTATATCTTCCTTTTGACACTGATTTTGTAGATTTTGGACTCCGATTACTTACCCAAACATCTGTTTCAAATGAGACTATAAACGCTGTAAAACAGGGTTCAAGATTTCTGACCTGTCGATACTAAAATGCCTATAACTCCCTGTTGAAAATTCTGATTTGTACCAAACCGATTTTATTTGAAACTAGACTTAAAAATCTTTCTTTTGACATATAGTTTGAAAATTTTGGAATTCAATTGCCTACCCTATTATCTGTTGAATCCGACCTTATAAATTCTGCAAAACAGTGATTGTGTTTTTGACCTTGGGTTACCAAATCAAAGGTAACTCCGTGTTGGGAACCCTGTTTCATATGAAATTTGTTCCATCAGAATATAGATTGATATATGGTTCAACCATAGCTTTCTTATGGGTATTGGAGCATAATTGATATTCTGAAATATTTGTTTGATGTGCCACTGGAATTCTGTCCGAAATCGAGCTTTGGTCGATTTCGCGTATTCTGTTCCATTACTTTGGATATTTGAATTCGTCTAACCTTCTTATTGGAATTAAGCTAAATATGATTGCTTGGAATCCCTGTACACTCTTGTTTTCATTTCATTCCAAATTTGAATACATTTGTGAGAGATTTGTTCTTTGTTTCGTATTGTCTCGAAAAGGGCACATGCATGTTTTGTTGTTCTGCGTGTGCTTCCGATATATGCTACTTATTGTTAAAACTGCCCCTTTGTACTCTAGTGTGTGGGATTGTCTGGACCTTTGCCAGAAATGGTAAAGGGTATGCGCTTATTGCCCGCTATGTGGGGTCCCGCTCTGTGGGATATTTTGGACCTTTGCCAGAAATGGTAAAGGGTATGTGCTTAGAGCCTGCGATGCTCTGCCGGCCCCCTCTGACTTCACCTAGACGTGGGTGGATGGAGCTCCCAGACGTGGGAGACTTTTGTCAGGTGGTCATTCAGAAATGGATGAATCACATTCTGACTGAGATCCCACTACACCTTCTATATGTTTGATATGACATCCAGAGTTTTGGTGAGTTGTTTCTGTTCATGCTTTGGATAAGAATGATATGATTGCAACGTCAAGGATGACGTTTGAGCTTCTGTACGATATTTGTTTTTGATATGCTCTAAAATGCTTCATTCACTGATGATTTTGCTTCGAAATGTTCCATATGTCGTTGATATGCTTCGGAACATTTTATATGCCATTGATAAGCTCCGATATGTTTCTTTTGTTTCTGATATGCTCCAATCACTCTATGCCCCATCTGTCAGGAACCAAATATGTAAGATTGAAAGGACAATTGTGTTTCTGCTCCTAATGATATTATGTCTACGAAATCGTATATTCTGCCTTGTATTTTGAAACTATATCTCTTTGGAAATTGTACTATTTTGATATGGATATGTTAGTCACTTGCTGAGCTCTTTATGCTCACCCCGTTTGTTGATAAATTTTTCAGGATAGCGTATTGCTTGCTTAAATGTTAAGATTGGGCTGAGGCGGTGGAAAGTTTAGAAGATTTTGGGCAGATCTTTTTTAGCATATGTGTATTTGTTGTATAAGATACTCTGCATCTTATGAAATGTGACGATGAATCTAAACCTGTGGATTTTGTGTAAGATAAAGGATCCCTCATGTATAGGATTTTGGAATGTTAAGTTAAATTCATGTAATGATATGATCTTATGGTAATCGTTGGTTTGGTGACTGTATAGACTTCCCCACTTGTGAAATTATGTTGGGGTTATTATTTTTATGAGTTAAGTTCAGTTTGTTTGAATTATTGAGTGATGTGTGGGATGTTTATAAACTGCATAGGGTTATGAATTTGTAGACTATAGAGGTGAAATTTTTATCCGAATGTTTTCTTAGTGACCTCAAATGTGTGTTTGGATCCTGGGTTAGTTATGATGAAAATTTTAAATATTGTCGATATTTTGAGGGGCGTGACAGAGGTGGTATCAGAGCATGATTTGAGAATCACTAAGAATATTATCTCTATTTGAGGTTTATTGACTATCATTAGAGATTGATCAAAGAAAATGTTCTTTTGATGTTTTAGGAAGCGAGGATGACGAGATCATCTGGTTCTCCTGTTGCATCTACTGCTGATCAATTGAGTGGTATTATGCGGACTTTGGAGACTATGGCACAAGTGATGCAACAACAACAACAACCTGTCCAACAAGGAAGTAATGATGGAACAGAGACATCAAACCAGACGGGGTTGGGAATTGGACAGTTTAAGAAGCTTAGTCCTCCTAGTTTTAGTGGTGAGTCTGATCCAATGGTGGCAGAACGATGGATGATGCAGATAGAGAAAATATTTGATGCTTTAAATTACCCTGATGATCGAAAGGTTTTTCTTACCACTTTTATGCTGGAAGGAGAAGCTGAACACTGGTGGAGAATGATTAAGAGGATGTCTAAAATCAAACATGAGCCAATGACATCGAAGTTATTCCAAGAAAAGTTTAACGAAAAATATTTTTCAGATTGTATGAGAGAGCAAAAAGAATTGGAGTTCTTGAATCTTATCCAGGGAAGTATGACGATTACAAAGTATGAATCTAAATTTACTGAGCTCTCCAGGTTTGCCACACATATGACTGATGATGAATCTAGAAAAGCAAGAATGTTTGAAAGGGGATTACGACCAGCAATAAGAAGCCGAATGTCAGCTTTAAAATTACAAACATATGCTGATACGGTAGAAAGAGCTTTGAAAATTGAAAGAGACATGGAGGAAATTCAAGAAATCATTGGCAAGAACAAAAGGGATAAATTTACTAGCAAAAGCAGGAGAGAAAATGAATATGAAGATAGTAACAAGAGGTTTAAGACATCTGGATTTGAGAAAAGGAAACCATTGTGGAGGACTCAGTCATGTGCAAAATGTGGATTAAATCATGAAACAAGTCAGTGTTTTCGGGTGACTGGAGCATGTTTTGGTTGTGGAAAGCTAGATCATCAATTAAGAGATTGCCCACTGAACAGGAAGAAAGAGCCATTGTCTCCTAGACCCTTAGCCCATGCTAGAGTGTACGCTATCACTGAATAAGATTCTAAAGCTTCTAAATCAGTGGTGGAAGGTATTCTTCATGTTTCTAAAAGAAATGCAAAAGTTTTGTTTGTTCCCGGCTCCAACTTATCTTTTGTTTCACAATACTTTGCTTGTCACTTGGATATTCTACCTAAACCCCTGGATTATATGTTATATGTAACAACTGCTGTTGGAGATTCATTGGCAACAAACTTGGTCTACCCATCTTGTTTGATCTCTATTGGAGACCACGAACTCTTTGCTGATTTGATTCTCCTAGAGATCCAGGGTTTTGATATTATACTTGGCATGGATTGGTTATCTTCTCATCACGCTAGTATTGATTGTTACAAAAAAATAATTACTTTCTGCATACCAGATCAGCCTATATTTTTCTTTGAGGGCATTAAGCATGATTTGCCTCCTTCCTTGATATCAGCACTTCAAGCTTATCGTCTTATGCAGAAAGGTTGTTTTTGTTATATGGTATGTGTAAAGGAGCATTCAAATCAAGAAACCCACCTAGATGAAATTTCAGTGGTCAGAGAATTCCCTGATGTATTCCCAGATGACTTGCCTGGTTTACCTCTAGATAGAGAGGGTGAATTTGCTATTGATCTAGTCCCCAGTACAACCCCAAATATCTAAGCCTCCCTACAGAATGGCACCACTCGAGCTAGAGGAGTTAAAGAAGCAAATACAAGAATTATTAGATAAGGGTTTCATACGACCCAGTGTATCCCCATGGGGTGCTCCGGTACTATTAGTGAAGAAGAAGGATGGAACATTGAGGCTTTGTATTGATTATAGACAGTTGAATCAGGTGACCATCAAAAACAAATATCCCATACCTAGAATTGATGATTTGTTTGATCAACTGCAGGGTGCACAAGTATTCTCTAAGATTGACCTAAGGTCAGGTTACTATCAGTTGAAGATCAAGGAGGAGGATATTTCAAAAAACAGCTTTCAGAGCTCGATATGGTCATTATGAATTCTTAGTGATGCCTTTTGGTTTGACAAATGCCCCTGCAGCTTTTATGGAACTAATGAATAGGATATTTCAACCGCTTTTGGATATCTGTGTAATTGTATTTATTGATGACATATTGGTGTATTCAAAGAGTAATCAGGAGCATGAGGAACACTTGAGAGATGTATTGTCCATACTAAGAGAAAAGAAGTTGTATGCGAAGTTCAGCAAATGTGAATTTTGGTTGAATGAAGTTGCTTTCTTAGGCCATGTGATTTCAGGGAAGGGTATATCTGTTGATCCAAGGAAAATAGAAGCTGTAGTTGAATGGGAAGTACCAACAAATGTAACAGAGGTTAGAAGTTTCTTGGGCATGGCAGGTTATTACAGGAGATTTATGGAGGGATTTTCTCGAATTGCTCAACCTCTCACCAAACTCACTAGGAAGAATATGAAATTTGTACGGGGTGATGACTGTGAGCAAAGCTTTCAAGAGTTAAAAAGAAGATTGACTAGTGCCCCTATTCTCACTATTCCAAGTGGTAGTGAGGGATTTGTAGTATATACTGATGCTTCAAGAAAGGGCCTAGGATGTGTTTTGATGCAGGAAGGGAGAGTAATTGCTTATGCTTCTAGGCAACTTAAAGGTTATGAATTGAATTATCCAACTCATGATTTGGAATTAGCAGCAATTATTTTTGCTCTAAAGATTTGGAGACATTATTTGTATGGTCGACAGTTTGAAATCTTCACTGATCACAAGAGTTTAAAATATATTTTCACTCAGAAAGAGTTAAACATGAGGCAGCGAAGATGGATAGAACTTCTGAAGGATTATGATTGTGCCATCCGTTATCACCCGGGCAAAGCCAATGTTGTAGCTGATGCACTTAGTAGGAAATCTACAAGTTTTATGGCTAGTCTGGTTGTGAAGCAATGGAAGTTATTAGAAGAAAATTTTGATTTGAAAGCTTTGAGGAAAGAGCAAGACTCGATGATATTGATGGCCTCCATTCAAGTGCAATCCGATCTTATTCAACAAATTAAGGAAGGACAATTACGAGATCCACATTTAATCTACTTGAGGAATGAAGTAGAAAAGGAATTGAAGCCACAATTTCAAGTTTCAAAGGATGGCCTATTGAGATTTGGGGAGAGAGTATGTGTACCAAATGAACCAGATATCAAGAATCAAATCCTAAATGAAAGTCATACTTCAATGTACACCCTACACCCTGGGAGCACTAAGATGTATAGAGATCTTCAAAGTCATTATTGGTGGGAAGGCATGAAGAAGGAAATTGCAATGTATGTTTCAAAATGTTTGACTTGTCAGCAGATCAAGGTAGAACACCAAAGACCTGGAGGGTTGTTGGAACCTTTAGTTATTCCTAAATGGAAATGGGAATGTATTACTATGGATTTTGTTTCGGGACTACCCAGAACCTCGAGGAAGCATGATGCTATTTGGGTTATCATTGATAGGTTAACAAAATCTGCACACTTCCTACCGATTAATATGACTTATTCGCTCGATAAACTTGCAGATTTATATGTCAATGAAATAGTAAGACTTCATGGTATTCCAAAGGAGATCATCTCTGATAGAGACTCCAGATTTCTCTCTAGATTCTGGAGAAGATTGCAGGAGTCGATGGGCACTAAAGTTAAGTTTAGTATTGCATATCATCCTCAGACTGATGGTCGGTCAGAAAGAACAATTCAAACACTTGAGGATTTGCTTAGAGCCTATGTTATGGATTGGAAAGGTGAATGGGATAAGAATATTTCACTTGTTGAGTTCACGTATAATAATAGTTATCATTCAAGTATTCAGATGGCTCCTTATGAAGCTTTATATGGGCGAAAGTGCATAACACCTATATGTTGGGAGGAAGTTGGTGACAGAAAGCTGTTAGCACCGGACAAGGTACAAGAAACTACCGAGAAAATTCAAGTTATAAGGAAAAGTTTAAAAACTGCTCAGAGTCGTCAAAAGAGTTATGCCGACAATAGAAGACGAGATATTGAGTTTGAAATCGGAGATTTTGTATTCTTAAAAGTCTCCCCTTCCAAAGGCATTATAAGGTTTGGGAAGAAAGGAAAATTAAGCCCAAGATTTATTGGACCTTTTGAGGTTCTTGAGAGGGTTGGTTCTATCGCTTACAGGATTGCCTTGCCACCAGCATTGTGCCATGTCCATGATATATTTCATGTCTCGATGATTAGAAAGTATATATATGACCCATCTCACATCATTAAGTATGAGCTGGTGGAGATCGATAAAGATTTATCTTATGTGGAAGAGCCTATTCAGGTTGTTGATAAGAAAGAAAAAGTCCTAAGGAATCGGGTCATCCCACTGATTCAAGTAATTTGGAGACATCATTCTGGAGAGAAGACAACTTGGGAGCTAGAGGAGGAAATGAAAAAGGTGTATCCCAGTCTTTTCATCGATAGAGGTACAATAAATTTAGAGGACTAAATTTTTCTTTTAAGGGGGGGAGAACACTCCTCATTTCCGAATTTTCGTATAAATTTCTAGTGATAATGTAAACATTTATTTTAAATTGACAAAAGAAATAGAGTATGAATCAGAGGTAACTTATTTGTAAGATTTGGGAGATCTGTTCAAAAAAAAAAAAAAAAAAAGAAAGAATCTGAGGACCTATATGTAAACCCTAAGGACCTAATCGTGAATATGAAAAAATTAAGGACTAAACTGCAAAACACACAAAATGACAAATTTCACCGTTTAAGCCTCTCTGCCTTCGTTCTTAAGGAAGCAGAGAAGGCAGCTCGTGGGTGATCAGGGAAAGAAAGAAAGAAGAAGAAGAAGAAGAAGAAGAAGAGAAAAAAAAATTTGGGGCTTTAAGGGTTCTTGCCCAAATCCTTTCACTTAGGGTCAAAATTCCCAAAGGCAAGTGTTCTAACCCCATCTTGCAGAATTTTTAGTCTCTATTTTATGTTGATTCAAAATAAATTGAAGGATTTCTGTTTAGAAACTGATATGTCTCTCTTTGGACATAGAACCATGGATTCTGAAGTTTTTCGGTAAACTGACCCCTATACACTGTTTCAGCTATAAGTTTTAGAACAAAATGTGAATTTGGGCAGGAACTATTTTGTTTGAAATTAGACTCTTATATCTTCCTTTTGACACTGATTTTGTAGATTTTGGACTTCGATTACTTACCCAAACATCTGTTTCAAATGAGACTATAAACACTGTAAAACAGGGTTCAAGATTTTTGACCTGTCGATACTAAAATGCCAATAACTCCTTGTTGAAAATTCTGGTTTGTACCAAACCGATTTTATTTGAAACTAGACTTGAAAATCTTTCTTTTGACATATAGTTTGAAAATTTTAGAATTCAATTGCCTACCCTATTATCTGTTGAATCCGACCCTATAAATTCTGCAAAACAGTGATTGTGTTTTTGACCTTGGGCTACCAAATCAAAGGTAACTCCGTGTTGGGAACCCTGTTTCATATGAAATTTGTTCCATCAAAATATAGATTGATATATGGTTCAACCATAGCTTTCTTATGGGTATTGGAGCATAATTGATATTCTGAAATATTTGTTTGATGTGCCACTGGAATTCTGTCCGAAATCGAGCTTTGATCGATTTCGCGTATTCTGTTCCATTACTTTGGATATTTGAATTCGTCTAACCTTCTTATTGGAATTGAGCTAAATATGATTGCTTGGAATCCCTGTACACTCTTGTTTTCATTTCATTCCAAATTTGAATACATTTGTGAGAGATTTGTTCTTTGTTTCGTATTGTCTCGAAAAGGGCACATGCACGTTTTGTTGTTCCGCGTGTGCTTCCGATATATGCTACTTATTGTTAAAACTGCCCCCTTGTACTCTAGTGTGTGGGATTGTCTGGACCTTTACCAGAAATGGTAAAGGGTATGCGCTTATTGCCCGCTATGTGGGGTCCCGCTCTGTGGGATATTCTGGACCTTTGCCAGAAATGGTAAAGGGTATGTGCTTAGAGCCTGCGATGCTCTGCCGGCCCCCGCTGACTTCACCTAGACGTGGGTGGATGGAGCTCCCAGACGTGGGAGACTTTTGTCAGGTGGTCATTCAGAAATGGATGAATCACATTCTGACTGAGATCCCACTACACCTTCTATATATTTGATATGACATCCAGAGTTTTGGTGAGTTGTTTCTGTTCATGCTCTGGATAAGAATGATATGATTGCAACGTCAAGGACGACGTTTGAGCTTCTGTACGATATTTGTTTTTGATATGCTCTAAAATGCTTCATTCACTGATGATTTTGCTTCGAAATGTTCCATATGTCGTTGATATGCTTCGGAACATTTTATATGCATTGATAAGCTCCGATATGTTTCTTTTGTTTCTGATATGCTCCAATCACTCTATGCCCCATCTGTCAGGAACCAAATATGTAAGATTGAAAGGACAATTGTGTTTCTGCTCCTAATGATATTATGTCTACGAAATCGTATATTCTGCCTTGTATTTTGAAACTGTATCTCTTTGGAAATTGTACTATTTTGATATGGATATGTTAGTCACTTGCTGAGCTCTTTATGCTCACCCCGTTTGTTGATAAATTTTTCAGGATAGCGTATTGCTTGCTTAAATGTTAAGATTGGGCTGAGGCGGTGGAAAGTTTAGAAGATTTTGGGCAGATCTTTGTTAGCATATGTGTATTTGTTGTATAAGATACTCTGCATCTTATGAAATGTGACGATGAATCTAAACTTGTGGATTTTGTGTAAGATAAAGGATCCCTCATGTATAGGATTTTGGAATGTTAAGTTAAATTCATGTAATGATATGATCTTATGGTAATCGTTGGTTTGGTGACTACATAGACTTCCCCACTTGTGAAATTATGTTGGGGTTATTATTTTGATGAGTTAAGTTCAGTTTGTTTGAATTATTGAGTGATGTGTGGGATGTTTATAAACTACATAGGGTTATGAATTTGTAGACTATAGAGGTGAAATTTTTATCCGAATGTTTTCTTAGTGACCTCAAATGTGTGTTTGGATCCTGGGTTAGTTATGATGAAAATTTTAAATATTATCGATATTTTGAGGGGCGTGACACATGAGAGATTATTGGATAGAGATCTAATAATCTAATAGGCTTGGGTAATTGGATGTAGATCGAATACCTACTAGATGAGGATCCATTAGGTTTTGATAGGAGGCCTCTATAAATAGGAGAGATTCAGAGCCTCATAGGCTAGAGCCTTTGCCTACCTTCTTATTCTCCTCCCCCTCTCCACCTCAGAGCAGGCCTAGAGTTTTGAGGAGCATCGTCGCAGCCCTGTTGTGTGGATCATCACTAGAGAGGAGGACGCTTGACCTCCTTCACCCTCTCCTAAAGATCTGCAAGGAAACAGGGATATACGATCTCCCTAGGTAACATAATCTACTCTATATGCAGTTTTAAGTTTCGCGGATTTTGCGCACCAACCTTTGCACGACGATGAACATCTCTTTGGGAATAGGGGATTTTGTTTTTCTTGTTCTTCCGCTGCGCATGTGATGTCACCCCCAATATTTCCCAACAATGGTATTAGAGCCAGGTTGTTCGTGCGATAGATTGGTTTTGAACTATGTGTGTTCTGTTTTGGAAAAACTTTTGACGTCAAAATCATTGACGTAAAAGCAAGAAAGGACAACAACAGTTATTGCCCTCGATCTATGTGCGTACAACCGTAGGCAGGTAGCGCAGCGCCGACGCTTGCAGCATCCAGCCTACATGCAATAGGTTTGCGGTCGACGGGCCTAGCAGCCCCCGGGTGCCCCACTCGCGAGCGCTGCCAATGGCCACAACGTGTGTCACGCCCCCCGAATTATCGCATTCAGGAGGTATGACCCTGTCTAAAATCAATAATATTAATATTCATCGTCAATTCAATCCAGGATCCAATCTAACAATTTGAGGATACTAAGAATCATTCAAATCAATATTCACAATTCATAAACCTGTACGTTACATAAATCATACTCCACTTCACTCAGAGATTCATAAAATCCAAAGGCAACTCAACTAAACATCAACCACAACATAAATCCATAATCGTAGAAATATATACAATCACCAAAAAGATAATTATTTACCATGAGTTCTTATCCTTATCCAACTTAAACTTATCATTCCATAAACATGAGCGTTCCTTTAAACTTTTACAACACATAAGTATGAACATATCCTTAACATTACATCAGAAGTAAAATATACTATACAAACAAAAACCTATCAACCAATAAAGATTAGCCCAAAAATCTTTTAACCTTTCACTACTTCAACCCAATTCTAGCTTTTCAGTACGTGACAAGCTACCCTGAAAAATTTATATAGCAACGGGGTGAGCATAAAGAGCTCAGCAAGCTACTAACATATCCATGGTGATAGGAGAAGTTCAAGCAGGCTTAGTATCAAGATAACAAAAGCAGAAATACCAGTGTTCATTTGAAATCATCTCATTTGATATTAAAATCATAAATAGTTACCTCATTCGAAAATAGGCGTTAGACATAACAATAGGAGAGAGAAAATTGGAGCATTTCATTGGCAAAAGAAGCATTTAGGCATGTATCAAATGGCACATGAAGCATTTAGGTGTATATCAAAGGCATAAGAGTGTTTGGGAGCATAATAATGACATACGAAACACTTAAAAGTATAACAAGTGAACCGAATAATAAACACAAACTTGTATGTCATTTTTGATGTAGTATGCATTCCATTTTTTATCCAAACCATAAATATAAACTCATAAGCAAAGCTTTGGATTGTTAGGATCAAGAGCACTAAGAGGGGGGGGGGGTGAATTAGTGCAGCGGAAAAACCTTCTACGATTAAAAAAACTACGTTCGTTCGATAAAAGTGATTTTGGTAAGAAAGCCTGATTTGTAAATCACTTTAACTTTTGATTAAGCGAGATGCAGCAAAAATATAAATGCAGTTTGCAGTTATGGTTCAAATCAGATAGTAGTCACAAACTGAAATATGATATTCATACGAAAAAACTGATTTACGTATAAATGCTGATTCGTAAATCACTTGATTAAGCAAGATGCAGTTAAAGCAAGGATATAAAGGCAGTTTGCAGTTATGATTGAAATCAAAATGTAAACGCAAACTGAAATATGATGATCGTACGATAAAACTGATTTACGTCTAAACGTCGATTCGGAAAGTGCAAAGCTTGAAACCCGATCATATATGCGTAGAAAGCAGTAAGCTTTTGAGGAGATTTGCAGTAAGGATAAAATGCTCAAAGTAAATCCAAATCGAGATTTAGAGTGGTTCGGTCAATCTTGACCTACTCCACTTTTGGCTTCCTCCACCGACGAGGTCACCGACGTCCACTAGAGGCCTTCCTTCAATAGGCGAAGGCCAACCACCCTTTTACAGCTTCACTCCTTTTGACGGGCTCAGGAGACAACCCTTACAGAGTTTTCTCTCCTCACTTTAAAGATCAGAACTTGGAAGAAAAGAGGGAGAAGAACTTTTGGCCTTTACAACAATTTTGAGCTCTAAGAATCATAGAATAAGATCAGGATTTCGGTGTGTTTTGAGTGCCCTTTCAGTGCTGAAAGGGTGGGGTATTTATAGGCCCCAACCCAGTTTGAATTTGGAGCTCAAAACTGTCAATTCCCGGAATTCCAGGATCTGGCGGTTGCACCGCCTGATTGAGGCAGTTGCACCGCTTGGCAGAGCTTGAAGACTGAGCCTCTGGGCGGTGCCACCTCTTGTCAGGGGCGGTTGCACCTCCTGCCAGAGCTCGAAGACCGAGCTCAGGCGGTGCCACCACCTGACTGAGGCGGTTGCACCACTCAGCCAGAGCTCGGAGACCGAGCCCAAGCGGTGCCACCTCTTGGCTGGGGCGGTTGCACCGCCCAGTCTCGCTCGGAGACTGAGCCCAGGCGGTGCCACCACCTGGCTTGGGCGGTTCAACTGCCTGGCAGAAATCAGGGTCCGAATGGGTTGATCCATTCGGCCCAATTTGGGATTTTCAGGTGCCCAATTGCCCCAAGATTAAGTTAATGGGATCACCTCCCATTTCCAACTTAATCATTGTGCTAACTACGATATTCCCTAAGACATTTACTATAACTTGCTCCGGTGTGTCAATCGCTTCTTCCGGCGAACTTCCGTCGATCATCCGATGAACCCTCGGTGATGCTCCTGCGGACTTCCGGTAAACTCCTGGACTTGCGACGATCCACTTGGCGAGTTCCGACGAGATTCTTTGGCAAGCTCATGGACTTCTCAGATTTGTTCTTGTAGAACCTTCGATGACTGTCCGAATTTCCGTCGAACTCTCGAACTCCCAACGTGATCATTGTCTTGACTCCGGCGCAACTCCTACTGCATATCTTACTTTTATCGTAGTTAATCCTGCACACTTATCTCAACATATAGATTAGATAACAAATGACAATTGACTTCATCATCAAAATCCGAGATTCAACATGGATATCATATCAAAAATATAGAGAGCGCTGTAGGACCACATACATAATGTGATTCATCCATTTCTGGATGACCACCAAGCATAAGTCTCCCACGTTTGGGAGCTCCATCCACCAACGTCTGTGTGAAGTCAATGGGGTTGGTAGAGCATTCGTGGGCTCTAAGCATAACTTCCTTTACCATTTCTGGCAAAAGTTCATATTATCCCACAAGACACAAGAGTATAAAAGGGTAGTATAAATAATAACATTGGCACATATCGGAAGCACATGCGGAACAACGGAGATATGCATGTGCCTTTATCAAACAAGGAAATGCAAACAAAGCATTACATAATAAATTTCAGATATACAACAATTTCAGGATGAACAATACAAGAATTTCAAAGGACTAATATAAAGCTCAATTAAAGAAGAATTTAGCAGAAATCAAATTTCCAATAGGATGAAACTTGAATAGGCAAAACCCAACAAAGTTTTCAATTCTGGCAGAATTTGAATGGTACATTTCCTAAATTGTTTGAGTGACCAAGCATGCTCCAATTCACTAAAAATAGGTGTCATTGGAATGCTATGTCAATCTATTTTTAGATGAACTAAAAATAGGAAGTTATAATAAATAGAGTAAAGGAAGGTCAGAATTGATCATCTCTAATTTGCAGAATTGATAGAATCAATTTAAACAGATGTTTCAGAAGTAAAAAATAATTCAAAATTTCCAAGTTAGGTGTTAAAAGAAAGATATGCGAATCTATTTTCCAAAGAACTAAGTTTTCCAAAATTCAGAATTTTCACTAGAGAGTTATTAGTAATTTAGTAACAGAAGGTTAGAATTGATCATCTCTGTTTTGTAGAATTGATAGAATCAATTTAAATAGATGTTTCAGAAGGAAAACATACTTCAAAATTTCCAAATTAGGTGTTAAAAGAAAGATATGTGAATCTAGTTTCCAAAGAACTAAGCTTTGTATAATTCAGAATTTTCACTAGAGAGTTATGAGCAATTTAGTAACAGAAGATCAGAATTGATCATCTCTGTTTTACAGAATTGATAGAATCAAATTAAATAGATGTTTTAGAAGGCAAACATACCTCAAAATTTCCAAATAGTTGTCAAAAGAAAGATATGTGAGTCTAGTTTCCAAAAAACTAAGTTTGTATAATTCAGAATTTTTACTAGAGAGTTTTGATCAATTTAGTAACAGAAGGTCAGAAGCTATAGTATCTAATTTACTGAATACATAAGATCTTTTTATTTATATATTTGGATAGGTAAATTTACTCTAAATCTTTTAATATTTTTATCAAATGAAAGATCTATAAGTCTCCTTTCATATGAAAGAGGATTTTCCTCAATCTGAATTTGGTGCAAAAAGTTATGGCCACACGAATACTGAAAGGTCAAAATCTGAAAAATTCCAGATTCAACATTTGATGTATAAATGGCATGAATATCTTACATGCAGCCACAATCTTCCAATTTTCTCAAAATGAAGGTGAAAATAATGATCAAAATTTATCTCTAGGATGGGTTAGAACACTTGCCTTTAAAAGTTTTGATTTCCAAATGTGGGGGAATTGATACAAAGCTTTAAGCCAAGATAAAACTTCTTCTTCTTCAATTCTTTCTCTTTCTCTTCTCCTTCAATTCCTTCTCCTCTTCTCAAGTTACGTTAGCTGTAAAGTTTCTCTTAATTATGCCTTAAATTACTTAAGTTTGGCTCATGCTAAAATAGTGAGTTGGCAAGCATGCATGGAGGTTTAGGTATCATCTTTAGAATAAATACAAGTGGCTCAACCTAGCTAATGCCACAAGTCCTCCATTTTATTTTATTTTATTTTATTTTTTCTTAGTGTGAATCTTTCATAAATCACCTTCAATTAATGATATTCACATTTTGGTCCCTCATAATATTTTCAATATATAAAAAATATTTAGTGCTAAAGAATTATTAAAAAAATCCTCATATTTACAAATAAGTCCTTATAAATTTTAAAAAAAATGAGGGATGTTACAGCGCGCGCAAGGGCGACGCCTGCGGGTGCTGGACCTGTGGGCAGAGGCACCGCGGGGCGAGGCGCCTACGGCCGCAGCGCCCGCGGGCTAAGGCGAATCAGAGCAATGACGCTTGCGGCCGCTGCTCTTGTGGGCAAACCCCCCCGCAGGGGTGGCCGCCTGGTAGGGCACTGCACCCATGGGCACAGCGCTCGCGGGGGCTGTTAGGATCAAGAGTACTAAGAGGGGGGGGGGGGGGTGAATTAGTGCAACGGAAAACTTTCTGCGATTAAAACGAAACTACGTTCGAACGATAAAAATGATTTATGTGTGAAAGCCAATTCTAAGCAAGATGATGTTAAAGTCAATCTATGAAGGCAGTTTGCAGCTATGATAAAAACCAGAATATAGGCGCAAACTGAAATACACGTTCGTACGAAGAAATTGATTTATGTCTAAATGTTGATTCATAAATCACTTGATTAGGCAAGATGCAGTTTAAGCAAGAGTATAAAGGCAGTTTGCAGTTATGGTAGAGCTAAAAATGCAAACGCAATCTGAAATATGATGATCGTATGAAAAAGCATATTTACGTCTAAACGCTGATTTGGAAAGTGAAAGGCTTGAAACCCGATCGTATATGCGCAGAAAGCAGTAAGCTTCAGAGGAGGTTTGCAGTAAAGATAATATGCTCAAAGTAAATGCAAACCGAGATTTAGAGTGGTTCGGTCAATCTTGACCTACTCCACTTTTGGCTTCCTCCACCGACGAGGTCACCGACGTCAACTAGAGGCCTTCCTTCAATAGGCGAAGGCCAACCACCATTTTACAGTTTCACTTCTTTTGATGGGCTTAGGAGACAACCCTTACAGAAATTTTCTCTCATCTCTTTACAACTTAGAACTTGGAAGAACAGAGGGAGAAGAACTTTTGGCCTTTACAACAATTTTGAGCTCTAAGAATCACAGAAAAGAATCAAGATTTTGGTGTTAAGTTGCTACCTTTTAGTGCTGAATGGGTGGGGTATTTATAGGCCCCAACCTAGTTCAAATTTGGAGCTCAAAACTGTCAATTCTCGGAATTCTGGGATTAGGCGGTTGCACCTCCTGACTGGAGCGGTTGCACCGCCTGGCAGAGCTCGAAGATTGAGCCTCTGGGCGGTGCTACCTCCTGTCAGGGGCGGTTGCACCTCCTGACAGAGCTCGAAGACCGAGCTTAGGCGGTTGCACCTCCTGACTGAGGCGGTTGCACCGCCTGGCAGAGCTCAAAGACTGAGCTCAAGCGGTGCCACCTCCTGTCAGGGGAGGTTGCACCGCCCAGTCTCGCTCGGAGACGGAGCCCCAAGCGGTGCCACCACCTAGCTGGGGCGGTTGCACCTCCCAGTCTCGCTCGGAAACTGAGCCCAGGCGGTGCAACCTCCTGCCTTGGGCGGTTCAACCGCCTGGCAAAAATCAGGGTCCGAATGGGTTGATCCATTCGGCCCGATTTGGATTTTTCAGGGGCCCAATTGCCCCAAGATTAAGTTAATGGGATCACCTCCCATTTCCAACTTAATCAATGTGCTAACTACGATTTTTCCTAAGACATTTACTGCAGCTTGGTCCAGTGCGTCAATTGCTTCTTCCGGCGAGCTTCCGGCGAACTTCCGTCGATCATCCGATGAACCCTCGGTGATGCTCCTGCGGACTTCCGGCAAACTCCTGGACTTGCGACGATTCACTTGGCGAGTTCCGACGAGCTTCTTTGGCAAGCTTATGGACTTCTCGGATTTGTTCCTGCAGAACCTCCAACGACAGTCCGAGCTTCCGTCGGACTCTTGAACTCCCAACATGATCAATGTCTTGACTCCGGCGCAACTCCTACTGCATGTCTCACTTTCATCGTAGTTAATCCTGCACACTTATCTCAACATATAGATTAGATAACAAATGACAATTGACTTCATCATCAAAATCCGAGATTCAACAATCTTCCCCTTTTTTATGATGACAATTAATTGATAATGGAGTTAACCTTAACTCCCCCTATCTATATGCCATACTTGATATAAGTCATTCTTGAATTCAAGACCTAAGAATTCAAGCGACATATTGATAAGTTAAATCATTTGAACTTATCAATACTCTCATCATGATTCCCATCATGATGTATCTCTCTGAAGATGATGTCAAGGCTTGACATTCATTTTCAAGTTTTACATAACAATTTTGAATGATGGTAATTGTAGCAATTCATCATATTGTAAGATATCAACATGTAAAGCTGTGAAGTAAGATTTTGATATCATTACATGATGTACTCATTTCAAATATTTTAGCAAGTGTTGCATTTCTTCACATGGTAAGATATCAACTCAAGACAAAATGCAATTTAATGCATGGCATCAGTTCATATATCTCTTGGTGATGCAAGCATGGCATAATCATAGCATCAGTGTTTATAGCATCAATTCATATATTTCTCCCCCTTTGTCATCAACAAAAAGCATAGTAGATGTGATACCAGGAGAACAATATAAGCAAGTTATCAAGCATATAAAGGAAGACATGATACGTAGATTGCTTTGAATACTTCTTCCTTTTCTCTTGTTATAATCGTTTATGCATGAAGGAGGAAAGCCATTTGTGATTCCAGCTATTTGTGAGTTCACTTTGAGTCAAGATATGTGTTTGAAACAGCTTTTTGCAAGTAAAAATACTATCATCCATATTTCAAGATGGAATTCATAAGCAGGAATCATTTCATCAAATCCATTTCAAAAAAAATATTTTTCATAAGAGTGTATGAGAAAGTTTGATGTTTAGCATTCCAACTGTTAAGCGAATCCGAAAATGAGATGAACACTTTCATGCATTTGGACAAGACTATGCTACAGATTTTCAAATACAATCATGAAGACAAAACATTTCAACACATGTTATGTAATGGCAATCAAGTGTTTTGATCATTCAATAAAGTCCGAAAAATAATTTTAACTAGTTTATCTATTCGGACACATCAATATTCCTAATTCTCTTCTTATGAAATCAAATTGTTCTTCACTTAGAGGTTTTGTAAAAATGTCAGCTAGTTGATGTTTAGTATCAATGAACTCTATGGTTACGTCATGATTAGTAACATGATCTCGTATAAAGTGATGTCTAATATCAATATGTTTTGTTCTTGAGTGTTGTATAGGATTCTTAGTTAAGCATATTGCACTTGTGTTATCACTTTTTCAAACTATATTTATCATGGAAATCAAGGCACAAGGTTTTCAAAACATTTAGTTTCAATGTTAAATCCGAGATAAACAACGATAGATGTTTACAACTCTGCATATGCTCAAAATATATTAGGTAACCATATCAAGGATCAAGGCAAAGCTCATCATGGTGAATAACAAAAGGAGTTTACAATAACAACAGATGATTGTGTTCATATAAGCTCATTCATGAGGTGGAAAATTAAAGTGCCTAAACAAAGAGTCAAATTGTCGATGAATTTGCTGCAGCTCAGATAGGATTTGATCTTGTCGATGTTCAAGCCGTTCTTGTCTTTGTTCGAATCGGTTCATCCGAATCCCAATATCTTCGACAGATGATGTATGAGTTTGCTCAAATGGATGTGTTTCCTCAAAGGGACAGATCGGAGGAGATTAGGTACCCCTAAAGACTAGTGTTTCCGGTTCTGGTTCAGGTTGAGGGGGATTGGTTCTTCTTGGCATTCTAACCCAGTTACTGTTTCTATAAAAACATCTTAATCGGTGAAGTAGATTTTTATTTATTATGCTAAATCTATCTACTTTTATTACTTCTTCTACCGATGGTATTAGAATATCGTAGGCTTTCATTATTCTAGTGATTATACCACCATATGGGAGCATCATGTCTTTCTTAGATAGTTCTAACATGTTTTGTTGGATAAGATAACTAAGACAGATGTCATGTCCTTTCATGATTAAATACATAGTTCCTAATTCTAATTGGCTTACTTCATCATGATAGTATTGTTTAGGGAGAATGATGCTGGTTAGGATATGATGAAGTACCATAGTGTTTAGAGGCAGTAGATGTTCACAACTTTTAGGAACAAATGCTAAGTTGGGATTGGCAAAAATTGTTCCTAAGGCTTCAACATATGTTGTTCCGACAGTTTCATCATCCCATGATCCTCTAAAGTAAAGTCCTCTACTTTTCATGGGAATTCCTATCATGTCGCAAATGAATTTATCCGTAATTGAGATGTGTTGTCCTAAAAGATAAGTAGACATTCTTTCTTCTTCATCTATTTGTATGTTGTTGTAAAACAATCTAACAAGTCTTGGATAGATGGGTTCGTTAATTTGTAAAATAGGAAGTAGATCTAAGTTTGCAAACCATTGGATTGTCTCTAAGTCTCTTAGTTCATTTAAATCTACATATTTTCCCTTATTGACACTCCTAAGTTCGAAAGAGGAAAATTTTTCAGCATGGTATTTTGAATCGAAAAGGGTGAGATCAAAATCTTCTACTAATCTCCTCTTTCCTTTGTCCCTTGAGGATCTTCTAGATCCCATAACTACTACTGTTTAAAAGAATAGTAATGAGCAAGAGTAAATGAATCAAAAAACAGAGTTTAAGAGCTTCTTAGAGAGTACCTTAGTGAAATCTTCAAGAGAGGGAAGGATTGTTGATGTTTTGCTCCGAAATAAGGGGTATTTGGGATGCTTTGAGGGGAGAAATGGGGATGGAGGAGGCTTGGAGGAGTAGAGAGGGGAAGGGAGTGAGTTGGGGTCGGTTTCACCGCCGACCCTAGCTTGGGTTAAAAAGGGCAGAGTTGCGGGCTGTTGCACCTCTGGCTGGAGCGGTGCAACCGCTTGCAACACGTGACAACTGGAGGTGCTACCTCCAGCTGGGGCGGTGCCACTGCCTGCAGGCGGTGAGCACTTGTTCTGATCGCAGTGTAATCTGATTTGAGAGTTTTTGTCTTGAGAAGAATTTTCATTCAGAGCAATCAACTTTACTTACGTAATTACGTAAGAATTTTCATTTTAAGACAAGAACTTTTGCACGATCAAGATAGATCTTTTAACGTGCATACTCTCAATGTCGTACACATGTTTGTGATAGTTTGTTCAAGTTAGTAAGCCTTGCAAGTTCATGACTGACCTAGTCAGTTCATGATACAGAGTTGGATTTAAAAGTTATGAACGGATGAAGTTGATGGGTTTGAAAATCCAGAGGATATGTGAATTTGAGAATCATACGTTTCTAATTCCGAAAAGTCAAATAAGGTTGTATCTAAATTGCATTTGTGATTTTAAATTTATAATCTCCATCTGTTATTTAGGCTAGAGAGCATTGCGAGTTCCTTTTTGGATCTTGGGTCATGAAAATCGAGAATCCAAGGAGCAGAATATTATTTCTTGCTCCAGCCTAATTTTTTTTTTTTTTTATGTTTTTAATGTTTTTACAAGAAGGGATGATTTTTAGGTACCCATTTGCTTTTGGGTGCCTCACAAATAGATCTACATTGTCTATCATGTTGCATAGAATTTATCATGGTTCCTTTAGGAACCCAAATCAATTTGTTTGGACTAATTTTCTTGAATGGACAATAATGCGTCTTGTGTCCAAATTTGCAACAAAAGTTGCATTTGTTTTGGTGTCGAACATGTAAGATGGGGCATTTTATGAAGGTGGTTGGATTTTGGTGAGAACTTCTTACAAATCCAATTCCACTTCTTTTGGGAACGTGACCCTTGTTTGCAAGGATCATGTTCAATGACTTGCTACCAACCTCGAATTTCTTCAAGGTGTCCTTAAGTAGCAAGTTTTCCTTTTGGAGAGTTTCTAGATCATGGCATTTGATGCATGAATTTAAACTATCATGATATTCAGTTTTTAACTTATCAAAATTATAAGTAAGACTATCATGCTCCTTTTTTAGCAATTTATATTTTCTATTAATAATCATTCATCAAATAAGTCATGGAAGGCATTTAATAATTCATCAAATGATAAATCTGCATCTATTAAATTTGTTACCTCATCTTCGATGGGCATTAAGGCGTAATGAGCAACTTGCTTGGTGTTGGACTCCTCTTCTTCGGACGCGCTCGAGTCATCCCATGTTGCTTTGAGCGCCTTCTTCTTTGAAGTTCTCTTTTTGACTTGGGGACAATCACTCTTGTAGTGTCCCGGCTTTTTGCATCATAGCAAATAACTTGGCCCTTCTTGGGTTCAAGTTTATTTTTTGCGTCATTCTTAAAATTGTTTCTTTTAAAGAATTTTTTAAATTTTCTTGTTAGAAGTGTCAAGTCATCATCACAGTCCTCATCACTTGAGTTTTCTCTCAAGTGGCCTTCTAAAGTTTTAAGTGTCATATCTTTTCTGTTCTTTGGAAGGATGTCTTCTTGCTCTTCATGAGCTTTACAAGTCATCTCGTAGGTCATTAATGACCCGATTAGTTCTTCAAGAGGAAAATTGCGTAGATCTTTTGCCTCTTGAATAGCAGTGACTTTAGGATCCCAACTCTTAGGAAGGGATCTTAGAATCTTATTTACGAGCTCAAAATCCGAAAAACTTTTTCCGAGTCCCTTTAGACCGTTGACGACATCCGTGAAACGGGTAAACATGTCGCCAATGGTTTCACTCGGTTTCATCCGGAAAAGTTTGAAAGAATGTAACAGAAGATTGATTTTTGACTCTTTCACTCTACTTGTGCCTTCGTGAGTCACTTCGAGTGTGTGACAAATATCAAATGCGGTTTCACAAGTTGAAACACGGTTAAACTCGTTTTTATCAAGTGCACAAAATAAGGCATTCATAGCCTTTGCATTAAGAGCGAAAGCTTTCTTCTCCAATTCATTCCAATCGATCATTGGAAGAGAAGACTTTGAAAATCCGTTTTCGACAAGATTCCAAAGTTCAAAATCCATAGAAATAAGAAAGATCCTCATTCGGGTCTTCCAATAGGTGTAGTCCGTCCCACTGAACATGGGTGGACGTGTAATAGAATGACCCTCTTGGTTTTCGGCGTATGCCATCTCTCTTGGGTTTTAATCCATTAGAGAGTTAACCCCGCTCTAATACCAATTGTTAGGATCAAGAGCACTAAGAGGGGGGGGGGGGGTGAATTAGTGCAGCGGAAAACTTTCTGCGATTAAAACGAAACTGCGTTCGAACGATAAAAACGATTTCTGTGTGAAAGCCGATTCTAAGCAAGATGATGTTAAAGTCAATCTATGAAGGCAGTTTGTAGCTATGATGAAAACCAGAATATAGGCGCAAACTGAAATACGACGTTCGTACGAAGAAACTGATTTACGTCTAAATGCTGATTCATAAATCACTTGATTAGGCAAGATGCAGTTTAAGCAAGAGTATAAAGGCAGTTTGCAGTTATGGTAGAGCTAAAAACGCAAACGCAATCTGAAATATGATGATCGTACGAAAAAGCAGATTTACGTCTAAACGCTGAATTGGAACGTGAAAGGCTTGAAACCCGATCGTATATGCGCAGAAAGCAGTAAGCTTCAAAGGAGGTTTGCAGTAAAGATAATATGCTCAAAGTATATGCAAACCGAGATTTAGAGTGGTTCGGTCAATCTTGACCTACTCCACTTTTGGCTTCCTCCACCGACGAGGTCACCGACGTCAACTAGAGGCCTTCCTTCAATAGGCGAAGGCCAACCACCCTTTTACAATTTCACTCCTTTTGACGGGCTTAGGAGACAACCCTTACAGAAATTTTCTCTCCTCTCTTTACAACTTAGAACTTGAAAGAACAGAGGGAGAAAAACTTTTGGCCTTTACAACAATTTTAAGCTCTAAAAATCACAGAACAAGATCAAGATTTCGGTGTTAGTTCATTGCCCTTTCAGTGCTGAATGGGTAGGGTATTTATAGGCCCCAACCCAGTTCAAATTTGGAGCTCAAAACTGTCAATTTTTGGAATTCCGAAATCAGGCGGTTGCACCTCCTGACTAGAGCGGTTGCATCGCCTAGCAGAGCTCGAAGACTGAGCCTCTGGGTGGTGCCACCTCCTATCAAGAGCGATTGCACCTATTGCCAGAGCTCGAAGACCGAGCTCAGGCGGTGCAACCTCCTGACTGAGGCGGTTGCACCGCTCAGCCAGTGCTCGGAGACCGAGCCCAAGCGGTGCCACCTCCTGTCAGGGGAGGTTGCACCGCCTAGTCTCGCTCGGAGACTGAGCCCAGGCGGTGCCACCTTCTGGCTGGGGCGGTTACACCGCCCAGTCTCGCTCGGAGACTTAGCCCAGGCGGTGCTACCTCCTGGCTTGGGCGGTTGCACCTCCCGCTAGAAATCAGGGTCCGAATAGGTTGATCCATTCGGCCCAATTTGGGTTTTTCAGGGGCCCAATTGCCCCAAGATTAAGTTAATGGGATCACCTCCCATTTCCAACTTAATCATTGTGCTAACTACGATTTTTCCTAAGACATTTACTGCAACTTGCTCCGGTGCGTCAATCGCTTCTTCCGGCGAACTTCCATCGATCATCCGATGAACCCTCGGTGATGCTCCTGTGGACTTCCGGCAAACTCCTGGACTTGCGACGATTCACTTGGCGAGTTCCGACGAGCTTCTTTGGCAAGCTTATGGACTTCTCGGATTTGTTCCTGCAGAACCTCCGACGATTGTCCGAGCTTCCGTCGAACTCTCGAACTCCCAACATGATCAATGTCTTGACTCCGGCGCAACTCCTACTGCATGTCTCACTTTCATCGTAGTTAATCCTAGACACTTATCTCAACATATAGATTAGATAACAAATGACAATTGACTTCATCATTAAAATCCGAGATTCAACAAGGGCAGCGCCACCCGCAGGGGTGCTAACCCACGGGGGCGCGCACCTGTAGGGGCGACGCCCCCGCGCCCACCGCACAGGCTATAAAATCCCTCACTTTTAAAAATGTATTAATAAGGATTTATATGTAAATTAGGGGACCTATATGTAAATATAAAAATTTCAAGGACTAAACTGTTAAGTTGTAAAAAGAAGAAAATAAAGAAAACCGAAAATTTCGGTTTTATCCCACCGCCTCCCACGCTCTCTCTGTTTCTTCGAGAAACAGAGAGAAGCGGTGGGGCGTGGGGAGAAGAAGAAGAGAAGTAGAGGGAGAAGAGAAGAAGAGGGAAAAGAAGAGAGGAAGAATGTTAGGACTCTAGCTTGGAGAGTCCTAATTGAGAAGGACATTCATGTAAAAATGTTAGGACTCTAGCTAGGAGAGTCCTAATTGAGAGGGACATTCTGTTAGGACTCTAGCTAGGAGAGTCCTAATTGTGAGGGGCATTCATGTAGGAGGTTTTTTCTTAGAGAAGAATTAGGAGTTGTAAGGGAATAGGAGTCTTGAGTAGGAGTCCTATTAGGAGTTGGTTAGAAGTAAGAGTCTTAAGTAGGAGTCCTATTAGGAGTTAGGGTTTAGAAGCCCTATAAATAGCCATGTATTCCTTCTCTTTTCATAAGCAATAGATGAATCTTTTATGCAGCCTTTGAACAGCAACTTGGAGGGAGGAACCCCTATAGAGTTCCAAGGAGGCCGATCCCCTAAAGAGATCAACCCCAAGTTTAGAATCTGCAAGGGTTCTAACACCTGGTATCAGAGCAGCGTTCTTGGCGTCTCGCTGCCCTTCCACAGCCATCCATCAACCCTCCGCAACCATCCAAAGCAATTCCCACAATTGCTTAAAAGATCGTCACCGAATTCCGTCATCATCTCCACCACCACGGATCATCCTTTGATCTCCCCGTGAATTGCAACAGGTTCTGGTTTCCTACCTTACTGCTGCTGCAATTTAGCTATCCTTATTCGAAAATCCAAAAAAAAAAAAAAAATCGTTCCTATATTGCTGCATAAACTTTTCGTCACAAAGTTTTCATCTCTACGACGAAAGATACATTGCAGAATTCCAGCCGCATAGCACCATCTGTTTGATCTTGCTATTGTGCTTTTTCTATCCAAATTTCTACAAAATTTTTATGACATCTTTGACACTTCTTAACAGTGGATTTCCCTTTGGTTTCATCAAAAAATTCTCAATATAAACTACTGATCTTTTATGTCCAATCTGCTGCACTTGAATTGCAGAATTCAAGCCGCATAGCACCATCTGTTTGATCTTGCTACTGTGCTTTTTCTATCCAAATTTCTACGAAATTTTTATGACATCTTTGACACTTCCTAACAGTAGATTTCCCTTTGGTTTCATCGAAAAATTCTCAATATAAACTACTGATCTTTTATGTCTAATCTGCTGCACTTGAAAATCTATGCGGCAGAAAATTTCAGCTGCATATCGTTGCCTTAACCCATCTATTTGCAATCTTTTTTGAAAGAAATTTCTTATACACTTCATAGATTATCTTGGCTTCCATCTAAGATTGATATATTAAGAAATTCATCTCTAAAAACGATTTTATGTTGCTGCAAATTTTCATCGTAACCCGCTGAAATTTTTCAACGATAATTCTGCAATTGCAACTTGCACCAATTTCCTTGCTGTTATACTGCCGAAATTTTCTTGATTAAATTAGATATCCTTGCTGTCATATAAACTGTAATTTTGCTATCAATTTCCTCCTCAATTCTCTCAAGTTTTTGGTGGAAATTACATCGAGAAACCGTTGTTTCTTCGACGACAATTCTACTCTTACAAGACAGCACATACTTGCTGCAACTTCCACGGATTTCTGTCAAACCTTTGCTACCATCTACCACAGATCCAAAACTTTCAACCACAGCCTTAAAACTCTACTAAACCACACCCTCAAACTGCACCCAAAACTGCCACAAAACAAGCCTAAATCGTAGCCTACATCCACCAATCCACCAACCCTTTTGACCATCACTTCTCTCAACCTATACATGCCTTTAACCTAACAACAAAAGAGAGATCTTAACATCATAGATTTGGAGGCATATATTATGGCATCTAAGGAGGTAATCAATGCTAAATTTGAAGCCTTGGAGGCGCGAATGGAGGATAAGATTCGGATGCTCTTTACCGAACTCAGATTGGGCCAACCACTAAGCCCGAAGAAATCACATCAAGGAGAGAGCTTTGCCCAATCACACCAACCCCAAAGATATGACTTCCAAGAGAGGGGAAGCTCTATGACCAACCCCAACTATCCATGCATGAGAGTGGACTTCCCTAGATGGGAAGAAGGAGACCCGATTGGTTGGATCTCGCGCGCGGAGCGATATTTTCGGTACCACAAAACGCGATATTTTCGGTACCACAAAACCGCGGATGTATCTATGGTGAAAATTGCAGCTATACATCTTGAAGAGGATGCTATACAGTGGTTTGACTGGGTTGAACATACTTATGGAGTCCTTTCATGGCGACAATTCAAAAAATGACTACTGATTCGCTTCAGACCAACCGATTACGAGAATATTGACGAACAACTAGCAAAGATCCAACAAACCTCCACCATTCAGGAGTACCAAACCAGGTTTGAAAGGTTATCTAATCAAACTCATGATTGGTCTCAAAAACAGCTATTGTGGACCTTCATTGAGGGCTTGAAGCCGGAGATCCGAGGAGAAGTTAAAGCGCGACAATCGTATACGCTTATGGCAGCCATCTCTTTCGCACGACATCAAGAGGAGCAATTGAACCATGAAGCTCGGAGGACTAGGGTCTCTCCTCAACCAGTAATATTGAAGCCCTTAGCCCCCCCTACTGTCGACCAAGTCCCTACACTAAAGAGGTTAACAAGAGAAGAGCTTCGGGAGCGATATGCGAAGGGGTTATGTTGGCATTGTGACGAGCCGTGGAGCCGTGAGCATCGCTGTAGTAAAGGGGGACTTCTTATGATTGAACCGATAGAAGAAGAGGTCATTGAACATCCAAAAGAGAGCCTTGAATATGAAGAAGAAGATGCAGAAGAAGAGCCACAACCGACCGAAGTTATGGTACATACACTAGCTAGCTACTCAAACCCGCAAACGATGAAAATTGGAGGCCTTCTCAAACAACAACCAATCACTGTTCTCATCGACACGGGCAGTACTACTAACTTCCTAAATAGTAAGCTTGCTGTTCAGATATCATTACCTATCGAGAATTGCTGCAGGTTTGATGTTAAGATCACCGACGGACGGATTTTGAATTGTGATCATAGGCGCTTGCAGGAGAAACTATTGCAGTAGGACCAAGAGATAATTGCAGATTTCTTCCTTCTCCCTCTTAACAATCATGAGGCCATGCTCAGAATTAAATGATTGACGACATTAGGTGATATTTCTTGGAATTTTATTAAACTAATTATGAAATTTTACAGTAAGGAGAAATAGGTGACATTGCACGGGAAACGTGGGGGCGACATAACAACGATTTGCATACAACAAATGGAGAATGTTTTGCATAAAGCATGCAGCGGCTTTTTGGTACAACTTGAGCAGCAAACTAAGGGAGAGCCAACAGAATTTGAAGATCCAAATCTACTTCCTTTGCTTGCTGAATTTTCAAATATATTTGACGAACCGCGCAACCTACCTCTTACTTGTCGGCATGATCATTGTATAATGATTCTTCCAGGTAATTCTTCAGCAAATGCTCAGCCATATCAGTATCCACATCTCCAGAAGGATGAAATAGAAAGGATTATAAAAGAGATGCTCGAAACAGGAGTTATTCGGCCAAGTTGCAACCTCTACTCTTCGCCGGTGCTACTTGTACGTAAGAAGGACGGAACAAGGCGAATATGTGTTGATTACCGAGCTCTCAATGGCATAATCATCAAGGACAAATACTTTATTCCAATAGTAGATGAATTGCTAGATGAAAGGGAGCACAAATCTTTACAAAGCTGGACCTTTGATCCGGGTATCATCAAATACGAGCATGCGAATAAGACATACGGAAAACCACCTTTTGAACACACAACAACCACGAATTTTTGCTTTCTTCAACAAAAGGTGGAATATCTTGGGCATATCATATCAGAGGAAGGTGTGGTAGTGGACCCTTTCAAAATTGGAGCAATGCAAAACTGGCCGACCTCGAGAAACATAAAATTGCTACATGGCTTTCTGGGTTTAACAGGCTACTACCACAAGTTCGTGAAAAACTATGGAAAGATCAGTGCACCACTTACTTCCTTACTAGAAAAAGATGTCTTCCAATGGTTGGACAGAGCCTCCGCCGCCTTCGACAAACTTAAGGCAGCCATGACGACGCCGATGCTAACACTACCAGATTTCAACCGACCCTTCATTATTGAGGCCGACACATCTGGAGTCAAAATTGGAGCCATTCTCATGCAAGATGGTCGACCACTCGCATACACTAGCAAGGCATTATCTCCCTCCGATCAAAATATGTCAACATATGATAAGGAGATGCTCGCCATTGTGCGCGCAGCAACGAGGTGGAGATTGTACTTGATCAAGCGATACTTTCAAATCAAGACCGACCATAAAAGCCTAAAATATCTCTTGGAGCAGAAGATATCTTCCCCCGAGCAGCAAAAATGGGTAACAAAACTTCTTGGATTTGATTTTGAAATAACTTACAAAAAGGGGAAAGAGAATGTTCTTGCAGATGCGCTTTCGCAGCTACCCGAGCAAGTTGAAGTTTCGACCGTTTCACTTCCGACCAGCGACTTCCTTGAGGATATTAAGATGGAATGGCAGGAAGATTCAGATACTAGTAAGATTATAAAAAAATTGGAGGAAGCACCAAGCCCCATGGCTCATTACAATTGGGACTCAAAAGAATTACACTATAAGGGACGCATTGTGCTTGTGACAAATTCTACTTGCATCTTCAATAGCAGATTTTGGACAAAGTTATTCTATATGCAGGGTACTAAATTGAAAAGGAGTACGACATATCACCCACAAACCAACAGTTAACCGGAAGTTTTAAACAGGTGCTTGGAGACAGCCCAAAGCCACCCACCAAATATGACTACCCAAAGAGAACTCCAGACCCAGCCAAGTGCCATTATTGATCGACGGATCGTGACTCGACGACGACGACCCACTAATGAAGTGTTGGGTCCAGCCCATATGTGGGCTTGGACAATTGGGCCTATTGAGCCCAAATCAGTAATTAAGAGAGAAAGGGCAAAATTGGGCAGATTGCAGTGTGTGGGGGCGCACAGTCTGATTGCAGCGTGCGTGCGGCGGCGTGCTGAGAAAAAAGAGGAGAGAGAAATAGAGAGAGGAAGTAAGGTTTTTGAGTTTTTCTGCTTGACGATCGGTGGCCAAACGTTGTCAGTTTCGGCCCAAATTTTATGTGGAGAATCCTTGCAGCAAACTCTACAATCCTAACGGTGTTGATCTGCAGTTTACCCTCTCTAAGGTACTTTCCTATGATATCCACTCCGTGAGACGTAGAATTCTCTTTTGAGGAGATCCATCTATGGGATGAAGATATGCTATTCTTGAGCCAAGATCTATGATCTTGATGTTATTCTGATCCTCTAGTTATTCTAGAGAAGACCTACTGTAAACCTGTTATCATTATTATTGATAGTGGAAGTTTGAGGTGGACTGCGGTCCCGTGGTTTTTTCCACATTGGGTTTTCCACGCTAAAAAGATTTGGTCTCACTGTGTGATTGATTTATTGCTCTATTGTTTATGCTGTGCTGATTGATTTAGCATTTTGATATCAAGTTGGTATTTTGATGAGGAACCTATTTTGATACACAAAGAGGGAAAAAAATTATTTTGCATTAATAGGTTTCTTCCCAACAAGTGGTATCAGAGCATCAGGTTGTTCGGTGCTAGTTTTCTTGTGTGATTGAAATGGAGCAGTCAGATGGTATGATTAAATTGAACTCATCAAATTATTCCACTTGGAGGCGTCTGAAGGAAGATTTGCTCTATTGCAAAGATTTGTATAAGCCTATCGAGGTTAAAGATAAACCTTCTATTATGGACGATGAAGAATGGGAAGTTCAACATAGAAAAGCTATTGCCTATATTAGAAGATGGATGGATATAAACTTGCATGAGCATATTTCAGATGAAATCAGAGCTGATGTTGTTTGGCAAAGGTTAGAAAATCTCTTTGCGAAAAAGACAGTGGGAAATAGAATTTCTCTCCTCAGAAGGCTTGTAAATTTGAAATATAAAGATGTGGCAACATTGTTGAGCACATAAGCTTATTTCAGAGTCTTGCAAATAAGTTGGTTGCTATGAAAATGAATATAGATGATGAGATGCAGGGATTATTACTTCTCAGCTCTTTACCAGAAAGTTGGGAAACGTATGTGGTGACTATTTGTAACTCCACGCCAGAGGGGACTCTAACCATAGATATGGTTAAAGACAGTTTGCTAAATGAAGATGCAAGAAGGAAAGAACAGGGTGAATCTTCTTCTGGTGCATTTGTTACTGAAAAACAAGAAAGACGTGGAAGAAGTCATAGCAGAAATCCATATGGTTATAGAGGAAGATCCAAGTCTAGAAGAGATATCAAATGTTTTCACTATAATAGGCCAGGTCACATGAAGAAAGAGTGTAGGTTTTGGAAGCGAGAACAGAATGAAATGAAGAAATATGAGAAAGAGACCAATACAATTACTGCTGAAGGTAATATCACTATTGTTTGTGATGAAGGTTGTGTTAGCCTTATAGCTCAGGATAGTAATTGGGTAATTGACTCTGGTGCTTCATTTCATGTTACTTCTCATGGAGATTTCTTTAGATCTTACACTACTGGTGATTTTGGTAATGTCAGAATGGGAAACAATGGTACATCTAAGATTGTGGGTATTGGAGATATTTGCTTGGAGACCAGTATTGGGAGCAAATTAATACTCAAAAATGTAAGGCATGTTCCAGATATTCGTCTTAACTTGATATCTACAGGTAGACTTGATGATGAGGGCTTTGCACATTATTTTGGTGAAAGTAAATGGAAACTCACTAAAGGTTCTCTAATTATGGAAAAGGAAAGAAGATTAACTCTTTTTATGTCATGGAAGCTAAGCTACACAAAGGAGAGATTAATGCAATTCGAAAAGGTGAAAGTATAGATCTTTGGCATAAGAGGCTTGGACATATCAGCGAGAAGGGACTTCAAACTCTTGCTAGAAAGTAGTTCTTACCAGAGTTGCAAGGTACATCTCTTAAATCTTGTGATCATTGCTTAGCTGGAAAAACACATAGAGTTGCATTTCAAACATATCCATCATCTAGAAGATCTGATGTTATTGATTTAGTTCATACTGATGTTTGTACTATGCAAACTAGAACTCTTGGAGGTGCTCTTTATTTTGTTACTTTTATTGATGACCATTCTAGAAAAGTTTGGCCTTTTGCTTTGAAATCTAAAGACCCGATACTCGATGATTTCAAGGAGTTTCATGTCAATGTTGAAAGAGAAACTGGTAGAAAGCTAAAGTGTGTTCGATCATATAATGGTGGCGAGTACAGGGGTCCTTTTGAGAATTATTGCAGGTTCCATGGTATCAGGCTTGAGAAAACAGTTCCTAAAACTCCTCAGCAGAACGGTGTGGCAGAAAGAATGAACAGAACCATTGAAGAAAGGATTAGGTGTATGCTTTCCCACGCCAAGTTACCAAAGTCATTTTGGGGGGAGGCTATGAGAACTACAATTGACCTGATAAATCTTTCTCCATCAGTTCCTCTGCAAGGTGATGTTCCAGAGAGAGTATGGAGAGGAAAAGATATATCTTATAATCATTTGAGAGTCTTTGGGTGTAAAGCATTTGTTCATATTCCCAAAGATGAGAGGTCCAAGCTTGATAATAAGGCAAAAGCATGTATCTTCTTGGGATATGGTCATGAAGAGTTTGGGTACAGATTATGGGATCCAGTGAACAAGAAGATTATTAGAAGCAGAGATGTTGTGTTTCTTGAAGACCAATTGTTTGATGATGGTGATAATGTTGAGAAGCTAGAAACTTCTGTTTATATTCCTTGGAGTTTGGGTCCAGTTCCTTCACTTGTAGTTCATGATGATCATGGGGGAGATGAACAAGAAGATTGTGGTGAGAATACTAGTGATGATACACCTACAGTTGATGATGCTGAACCAACTGAACAGGCACCTCCACCACTAGTTGAGATTCCATTGAGAAGATCCACTAGAGAGTGACAACCCTCTACCAGATATCCTCCACATGAGTATGTTATGCTTACTGACGGGGGAGAGCCAAAAACTTACCAAGAAGCTATTCTATATGAGAATAAGAGTGAGTGGGTTAAAGCCATGCAAGAAGAGATGAGATCCTTGCTTGAGAACCACACCTATGACTTGGTAAAGCTGCCGAAAGAGAAGAAAGCTCTCAAGAATAAGTGGGTTTATAAATTGAAGACTGAAAATAATAGCTCACAACAAAGATACAAGGCACGACTAGTTGTGAAAGGATTCGGTCAGAAGAAATGTATTGACTTTGAAGAAATATTTTCTCCGATTGTGAAAATGTCCTCTATCCGAGTTGTTCTTGGTTTGGCTGCCCGCTTGAATTTAGAAGTTGAGCAACTTGATGTAAAAACAACATTTCTTCATGGTGACTTAGAAGAAGAAATTTACATGGAGCAACCAGAAGGTTTCAAAGTCAAGGGAAAAGAAAATCTGGTATGTAAGCTTAGGAAAAGCTTATATGGACTCAAACAGGCACCTAGATAGTGGTATAAGAAGTTTGATTCCTTTATGATGAGCCAAGGGTATGATAGAACCACATCTGATCATTGTGTGTTTATGAAGAAATTTTCAGATGATGATTTTATTATTTTACTGCTATATGTTGATGATATGTTGATTGTTGGCCATGATGTTGGAAAAATTGAAAAGCTTAAAAGAGAGCTAAGTAAGTCTTTTGTCATGAAAGACTTAGGATCGATGAGACAAATACTTGGCATGAAGATTCTTCGTGATAGGAAGAAAAGGAAGATTTGACTATCTCAGGAGACTTACATCGAAAAGGTTCTTGAAAGATTCAACATGAGTAAAGCCAAAGCAGTTTGTTCTCCACTTACAGGTTATTTCAAGCTGAGTTCAAAACAATGTCCTACAAGTGAGAAAGAAAAAGAAGAAATATCCAGAGTGCCTTACTCATCTGCAGTAGGCAGTTTGATGTATGCTATGGTTTATACTAGGCCAGATATAGCTCATGCAGTTGGAGTTGTTAGCCGATTTCTCTCAAATCCTGAAAAGGAACATTGGGCAGCAGTGAAATGGATATTAAGATATCTAAGAGGTACTTCCAGGTTGTGTTTATGTTT
The DNA here is from genome assembly GCF_036884655.1 of Musa acuminata AAA Group. Lineage (NCBI taxonomy): Eukaryota > Viridiplantae > Streptophyta > Magnoliopsida > Zingiberales > Musaceae > Musa > Musa acuminata. The sequence goes on from NC_088357.1 coordinate 26,799,093, forward strand.
TGGTGATGATGAACCTGTGTTAGAAGGGTACACAGATGCAAACATGGCAGGTGATACTGATTCCAGGAAGTCCACTTCAGGATTCTTGATGACATTTGCAGGAGGAGCAGTCTCTTGGCAATCTAAGTTACAGAAGTGTGTTGCTCTATCAACCACAGAAGCAGAATACATAGCAGTTACTGAAGCCTGCAAGGAAGATTTATGGATGAAAAAGTTTCTACAGGAATTGGGCTTGAAACAGGAAGGATATACTGTTTACTGTGACAGTCAGAGCGCTATTCACCTCTCCAAGAATTCAACATACCATTCTAGATCCAAGCATATTGATGTGAGATATCACTGGATTCGTGATGTGCTTGAGATGAAAAAATTACAGTTGGAAAAGGTGCATACCAATTAGAATGGTTCAGATATGTTGAAAGTCTTTGCTTAAGGAGAAGCTTGAAGCATGTAGGCGAAGAGCGGGCTTGGTACAGCCCACCATATGAGCTGGAGGGGGAGAATTGTTGGGTCCAGCCCATATGTGGGCTTGGACAATTGGGCCTATTGAGCCCAAATCAGTAATTAAGAGAGAAAGGGCAAAATTGGGCAGATTGCAGTGTGTGGGGGCGCACAGTCTGATTGCAGTGTGCGTGCGGCGGCGTGCTGAGAAAAAAGAGGAGAGAGAAATAGAGAGAGAAAGTAAGGTTTCTGAGTTTTTCTGCTTGACGATCGGTGGCCAAACGTTGTCAGTTTCGGCCCAAATTTTATGTGGAGAATCCTTGCAGCAAACTCTATAATCCTAACGGTGTTGATCTGCAGTTTATCCTCTCTAAGGTACTTTCCTACGATATCCACTCCGTGAGACCTAGAATTCTCTTTTGAGGAGATCCATCTATGGGATGAAGATATGCTATTCTTGAGCCAAGATCTATGATCTTGATGTTATTCTGATCCTCTAGTTATTCTAGAGAAGACCTACTGTAAACCTGTTATCATTATTATTGATAGTGGAAGTTTGAGGTGGACTATGGTCCCGTGGTTTTTCCCATATTGGGTTTTCCACGTTAAAAAGATTTGGTCTCACTATGTAATTGATTTATTGCTCTATTGTTTATGCTGTGCTGATTGATTTAGCATTTTGATATCAAGTTGGTATTTTGATGAGGAACCTATTTTGATACACAAAGAGAGAAAAGAATTATTCCGCATTAACAGGTTTCTTCCCAACATGAAGTGCTAATACAGTGGGCGAACCTACCAAAAGAAGATGCCACTTGGGAGAACTATGACGACTTGAAGATCAAATTCCTAGAATTCATGAATCATCAGCCTCGAGGACAAGGCTGATTTGAAGAGGGCAGGTCTGTTAGGACTCTAGCTTGGAGAGTCCTAAATGAGAGGGACATTCATGTAAAAATGTTAGGACTCTAGCTAGGAGAGTCCTAATTGAGAGGGATATTCTGTTAGGACTCTAGCTAGGAGAGTCCTAATTGTGAGGGGCATTCATGTAGGAGGTTTTTTCTTAGAGAAGAATTAGGAGTTGTAAGGGAATAGGAGTCTTGAGTAGGAGTCCTATTAGGAGTTGGTTAGAAGTAAGAGTCTTAAGTAGGAGTCCTATTAGGAGTTAGGGTTTAGAAGCCCTATAAATAGTCATGTATTCCTTCTCTTTTCATAAGCAATAGATGAATCTTTTATGCAGCCGTTGAGCAGCAACTTGGAGGGAGGAACCCCTATAGAGTTCCAAGGAGGCCAATCCCCTAAAGAGATCAACCCCAAGTTTAGAATCTGAAAGAGGTTGTGATACCTCTGTTTCCTGCAGAGGAAACAGAGGAGAGGGTGTGTGTGACGCCGGGGACGAGGAAGGAAGAAGAAGAGGAGAAGAAGAGAAGGGAAAGGAGGAGCTGCGGCTGCGGTAGAGGCAGCTGTAGCTGGAAGAGAAGGAGAGGAAGAAAAGAAGGTGAGGAAGAAGAGAAGAAGAAGAAAGGAAGGAGAAGGAAGAGGAGAAGGGAAAGAAGCAGCTGCGGCTGCGGCTGTGGCAGCTGCAGCTGTGGCAGGGAAAGAGAAAGAGGAAGGAAGAAGGGAAGGAGAGGAAGAAGAGAAGGGGAAGAAGGGTCTGCGGCTGTGGTGATGGCAGCTGCAGCTGGAAGAGAAGAAGGAGAGGAAGATTAGCAAGGGAGGAGGAAGAGGCTACGGTTGTGGTGGCTGCAGCCATGGTTGCGACTACGACTACGGCAGTTGCAGCTGGGAAAGAAAAGAAAGGAAAGGGGGAAAAAGGGGCTGCGGACGGGATTGCGGCCGCAGCGGCAGCGACTGCGTATGCAGCAGTTATGTCTGCGAGAGAAGGGAGGAAGGAAGGTAGTGCGGTGGAAGGGGCTGCGATTGTGGCAGCGGCAGCGGCGGCGGCTGTGGCAGCTGCGTTTGGGAAAGAAAAAGAAGGAATGAGAGTAAGAGAGAGCAGGTGACTGTGCCTCGATGTTCGACACGTGGTGTAGTTGCGAAGAAAAGGAAGAAAACGAGAGCACAAAACGAAACAGAGAGAGGACACGGAGGAAAAGTAGAAGGATTTGGGCTGGCACCTTCTTTGGATCTTCGGATCGAAATCTTTGAAAGGCAAGTTCCCTGATCGTTTCTCCTATAATTGCTCTGATATTTCTTATTGCAAGTTCCTGATTCGTTCCTCCCGTAATTGTTCTAATCTTTCCTATTGCAAGTATTATGATCTTTCCTTACTGTAATTTGATCTCTACATTTGATTTGAATATGTGGAACTTGAATTGTTCTAGCCTTGCATTTGATATATCTCTTGTTTAGACATATCGATCCGAATCTGTGCAACTTCTGAGATTCTGACCTTTCGTCCTTGTTATGATTATAACTTCATGTATTGACCTCTGATTTGGACAAAACTTAGTTGATCAGAATATAGACTCATAAACCTTTGTTTTGATAGCTTATTTTAAGAATTCGGAGTAAGTTTGTCTGCCCAAACTTCTGTTTCAAATGAGCCTACTGATTTTGCAAAACAGGGATCGTAATTTCTGAACTTTTGATACTGAACTGCTTATAAGTCCCTGTTGCAAACGTTGATTTATTCAAAACTGATTCCATTGGAAACTAGACTCGTAGATCTTTCTTTTGATATATGGATTGAAAGATTTGGAATCCAAACACCTGCCCAGTTATCTGTTGAATCTGACATTATGAATTCTGCCAAACAGAGATTTTGTTCTACGACCCTTGTTTACCAAATTATTTGTAACTCCCTCTGTTGGACAGTTCAATTCATATGAAGCCTGTCTTATCTGAAAGTATTATCTAATGATTATTTCTGAGTAAATTGGAGCACGGTTGATAGTTTGAATCATTTGTTCAATGTGCCTCTTGTATTCTGCCAGAAATCGAGCTTTGGTCGATTTCTCATATTCCGGTTTCATTCCTTTGGAAATTGATATCCTTTAGCCTTCTTATTCAATTGAGCTTTATATTACTACTTTGAATTCTTGTATGCTCTTGTCCTTAAAATTATTTGCATTCTTGAAAAACTATTGTGTAACGTTTAAGCTATATCGTATTGACTCCTATAGGCACATGTATAACCCATTGTTCCGCATTTGCTTTCGATGTGTGCCTATTCTAGTTTCATTCCTTTGGATATCGAATTCATCTAACCTTCTTATTTGAATTGAGTTATATATGATTGTTTGAAATCCGTGTATACTCTTGCTTTTATTTCATTCCAAATCTGAATACATTTGTGAGAGATTGTTGCTTGCATCGTATTTGACTCGTAAAGGCACATGTACGTTTGTTGTTCCGCGTGTGCTTCCGATATATGCTACTTATTGTTGAAACTGCCCTCTTGTACTCTGGTGTGTGGGATTGTCTGGACCTTTGCCAGAAATGACAAAGGGTATGCGCTTATTGCCCGCTATGTGGGGTCCCGCTATGTGGGATTTTCTGGACCTTTGCCAGAAATGGTAAAGGGTATGTGCTTAGAGCCTGCGATGCTCTGCCGGCCCCTCTGACTTCACCTAGACGTGGGTGGATGGAGCTCCCAGACGTGGGAGACTTTTGTCAGGTGGTCATTCAAAAATGGATGAATCACATTCTGACTGAGATCCCACTACACATTCTGTATGTTTGATATGATATCCAGAGCTTTGGTTATGTGTTTCTATACATGCTTTGGATAAGATTGATATGTTTGCAACGTCAAATACGACGTTTGAGCTTATGTACGGTATTTGTTATTGATATGCTCTGAAATGTTTCCTCCACTATTGATATGTTTCGAAATGTTCCATATGTCGTTGATATGCTCCGGAACATTTCATACGCCATTGATATGCTCCAATTACTCTGTGCTCCATTTGCTATGAACTGATATGTTCTGAAATGTCCTATCTGCCATTGATATGCTCCAATTACTCTGTGCTTCATTTGCTATGAACTGATATGTTCTGAAATGTCCTATCTGCCATTGATATGCTCCATTTGTTATGAATCAAATATGTTTTGAATGACATGATACTTATGATTTTGTATCTAATGAGATAGTATCCTTGAGAATTCTTGTATTCTGCCTTACATTGTGATACCTTACTCGTTTGAAATCGTTCCTTTTGTTCTGAATATGTTTTGTCACTTGCTGAGCCGTTTTTGGCTCACTCCTTTGTTATATAAATCTTTCAGGTCAGCTTGTCACTCTTCGAGATGTTTGATTTGGGCTGAGGCAGTGGATAGCTATTCGAAATTATGGGCAAGTCTTGTCGGTTGTTATGCTATTGTTGTATAAGCATATTTTGTATGTAATGAATTGTTCTAATGATCGAAATGGATATACTGTGTAAATGTGTTAGAAGATCTCTCTTATTTGGAATTTCGGAATGTTAAGTCTAATTTATGACGATATGAACTTGTGGTGAATAGTTGGAGTTCTGATTGTATAATTTATTTAGCTTGTGGATTTATAAATGTTGTTCATGTTTGTCAAGTTGGCTTGGGTTGCCATAAATGTGAATTATCGTGTGATGTGATATATGATTTTAAAATGCACAGGTTTTATGGATGTGAATTTGATTGAATATTTTTCAGTGTCCTCAAACGTTAGTTTGGATCCTGGATTGGTTTGTGATGATGAAAAATTTTAAAAATCATGGATATATTTGAGGGGCGTGACACAGGCCGCCGCTAGTATGGTGGTGACGGTAGCAACAGCAAAGGGAAGTATGGAATTAGGGCATACTTGGGCAAAAAGATAGTTTTGCCCTTGTGAATTTGAGAAATTCCAATTTCTATCTTTTATCTAAATTACAAAAATACCCCTAAAAATTTAAAAATTCCCTATATGTCCCTGATTTCATAAAATATTAATTAATTATAAGGTTTAGTTGATTATTATTTTTATTATTATCTAATAGTCCTGCATTATAATAATTTATACATGTGATGTATGATGTGTGGACGGATGATCATGGACCGTGTGATGCGTGTACTTGTGATTATTATTATTGAGGTCTACGAGCCTCCATTAAATTTCTCGTTTATTGTCGGACCTACATGCCTAATGATTAAGTTGTAATCACATGAGGAAACGCAGCGGGAGCGTGGATGCGATAGCGGGACCCACAAGATGGGCGATTACGATGCATGGAGATGCATCAAGATGTCGACGGAACCGACGAGAATGAGATGGACGATCATAGGGCATGAAGATGCACCATTTTGTACATAGATCTTGATATGAGTGATCAGGCCAATTGGCTCGTGTCTACTCCCATTAGGTTGTGGTCCATGATCATTTGGTGTGATTGCTTATACACATACTAGATATGTATATATATTTGCATGTGATGTAGATATATATTAAATATGTATATGTGTGACATATCATATTAGGAGTCCAAATCATACAAACCTCTCTCTTTATAATATTAAGTCGGTAAACGTGAGGTAATTAGATTAATCCACGTAGCCTTCCATCTTTATAGGTAGGAACCGATTCCCGATGTAGGTTAAGTTGGTCGAGTCCCTCGAGGCTCACATATATTACGACTCGCTATCTTGCTTACGATATAGAGATGTCACCAGTGACTTGAGGATATGGTATGCTTGGTCGAGTCCCTCGAGGGTATATCATCAAATCAGACTCATCTTGTAACGAAGGTGTTGACTTAATCGAACATCATGGTTGGTCGAGTCCCTCGAGACCATGGTGATTCAGAGGCCGAATAGGACGGGAAAAACCCTTTACATCAATTTCTAAATCATGACAAAGGTAAGTAATCATTCTTATTTGTGCATCATTATAGTTTCAATGCACAAATTCATTAACATTACATTTCATTTTTTTTATGCATGATACCGAAAAATCAATCATCATCATGAGCATATCAAACATGATATTCAAGCATTCATGATATATCATTTTGGCAACATGATCATAGATATTCAAACGATGGTATCTAAATGTCAGAATTCATTACATCCTATTATGCATGATTATTGACTCCTCATTTGTATTTCATGCATTATTTCATTTCATCTCATAAGGAACATCAAGAAGAGTTATTGGATGATGAGATAAATATTTTATGAATACACGGAATATCATAAGTATTTCATGTATTCATATTATCACATGAAGCATATTATCATTTTTAAGATTCATAACATGAATAACGTTATTACTATTTCATCAAAATCAATTTCGAGATTCACACAATATCATGAAATCATTAATCTCGATAAGATGGGAAAAGCATTTTCTTTTTAAGTGATTCTTTTAACACATCATAAAAAAAATTCATTCATAATTCAAGTGATTTACAAGATATCATAAATGAATTTATCACTTATATTTCATCAAAATCGAGAACTCTAGAGATAGAAAATGATTGAAGCATTTAACATGATTGAAGCATGATTCATATTTAAAGTGTATCTTATGTCGTAAATACGAATCAAGCATTTGTCAAATCTGAAATCATCCTCAAAATTACATTCAATAAATTCATGTATGACAAGCATAGATTTATTGAAAAATCAATAAGATAGAGGATTACATTTCAAGTGTTCATCAATTGTAGCATTTCATCATATGGTAAGATATCAATGCGTAAAACTGTGAAGCAAGATTTTGTTTGATATCTTGATACAGGGCATGATGTACACATTTCGAATATTTTAGCAAGTGTAGCATTGCATCACATGGTAAGATATCAGCTTGTATGATGCAAATTTTTGTTTGATATCTTGATACAGGGCATATAGCAATGATAGCAATCATATATTTCTTGGTGATGCAAGCATAGAATAATCATAGCATAGTGTTTATAGCATCAATTCATATATTTCTCCCCTTTTTTAAGTGTTTCATCTTAAGTGATCGATTTAATGTTAGCATGCCTTTTCATTTATGTCAAATGAAAACATGCATCAACGTTTAGGATCGTGAAATGAATTTCATCATAAAACCATCAATCACAAAAATCATCATGTATAACTTTAAAATCTCAAATCTTTATTCTTATGTCAAAATCATACATCATATTTAACAAACAAAGACAATGAAAAATATCAAGCCTTCCAGACAAAATCCATGTATCGTCACTGAAAAGCAATATGAAAATCATCAAAATATACATTCTTGCTTCTCAAGCACATAAATAAGATTTAATCTCACTAGGTATACAATCATTAGATTTCTATCTTGCATTAACATGCAATTTTCATTTTCATTTTCAAAATTACAAGCATGATCATATTTTTGCATTTTTATTATTAAATTATTAAAAATATAATTTTCAAGAAAATTTAAAGAAAAAGAAAAATGCATCATGAAAAACATCATGTAATTTCGAAGTAAATTAAAGGCATTTTGATTACCTCAGCGTCGAAAGGCGTAAAGGCGTAGTTTGCCACCTCGCCTTTGTTGATTTTCTCCTCGTCTTCAGAGGAGCTCGATTCATCCCAATTTTTGTTCTTCTTCTTGCGTTCAAAGCAAGTAGTTCCGTTCTTTTTACTTTTTAATTTTTGTTTCAATTGTAGTTTAAGTTCACCATCACTTGAGCTTATGCTCGAGTGGTCTTCAAATGTTCTATGTCCCAAATCCTTCCTGTTTTTTAGAATGTGGTTCTCAAGTTCTTCACGTGCATTGCACGTCATTTCATATGTGATCAAGGAACCAATTAGTTCTTCAAGTGGAAATTGGTTCAAGTTTTTCGATTCTTGAATAGCAGTTACTTTTGAATCCCAAGGTTTAGAAAGTGAGCGCAAAATCTTGTTTACGAGTTCAAAATCCGAAAAATATTTTCCAAGAGCTCTTAAACTATTGACGACATCCGTGAAACGGGTGTACATGTCGCCTATAGTCTTGCTTGGTTGCATTCGAAAAAGCTCAAAATCATGCAATAAAATGTTAACTTTCGAGTCTTTGACTCTACTAGTTCCCTCGTGCGTGATTTCAAATGTTCGCCAAATGTCAAAAGCCGTTTCGCACGTAGAAATCCGATTGAACTCATTTTTGTCCAAAGCGCAAACTAAGGCATTCATAGCCTTTGCGTTTAAAGAAAAATACTTCTTCTCCAAATCCGACCATTCGTTCATCGGTTTAGAGGGAAGTTGAAAATCGTTTTCAACGATATTCCATAAATCCAAATTCAAAGAAATCAAGAAAACTCTCATTCGAGTTTTCCAATAAGTGTAGTCCAATCTGTTAAACAACGGTGGACGAAAGACCGATAAGCCCTCTTGAAAGCCTTGAAGAGTCATTTCTCTCGGGTGTAAATCCGAAATGAGAAAAATCGGGCTCTGATACCAATTGTTAGGATCGAGAGCACTAAGAGGGGGGGGGGGTGAATTAGTGCAGCGAAAAACTTTCTACGATTAAAATCGAAAGCTGCGTTCGAACGATAAAAACAACTTCTGTATGAAAGTTGATACTAAGCAAGGTTAAAGTCAAACTATGCAGGCAGTTTGCAGCTATGATGAAAACCAGAATATTGGCGCAAACTGAAATCCGGCGTTCGTACGAAGAAACTGATTTACGTCTAAATGCTGATTCGTAAATCACTTGATTAGATAAGACGCAGTTTAAGCAGGAGTATAAAGGCAGTGTGGAGTTATGGTAAAGCTCAAAACGTAAACACAATCTGCAATATGATGATCATACAAAAAAGCAGATTTACGTCTAAACGCAGATTTACGTCTAAACGCAGATTTACGTCTGAACCTTGAAACTCGTTCATAAAATCGCAGAGGGCAATAAACTATTGAGAAGTTTGCAGTGAAGGTAAAATGCTCAAAGGAAATGCAAACCGAGATTTAGAGTGGTTCGGTCAATCTTGACCTACTCCACTTTTGGCTTCCTCCACCAACGAGGTCACCGACGTCAACTAGAGGCCTTCCTTCAATAGGCGAAGGCCAACCACCCTCTTACAGATTTACTCCTTTTGACGGGCTTAGGAGACAACCCTTACAGAAGTTTTCTCTCCTCTCTTTACAACTCAAACTTTGAAGAACAGAAAGAGGAGAACTAGCAGTTTTGAGCTCTAAGAACCACAGAAAGACAGCAAGATTTCGAGTGTGTTCTGTGCTTTCAGTGCTGAATGGGTGGGGTATTTATAGGCCCCAATCCAGTTCAAATTTGGAGCTCAAATCTGTCAATTCCCGGAATTCCGAGATCAGGCGGTTGCACCTCCTGACTGGGGCGGTTGCACCGCTTGGCAGAGCTCGAAGACTAAGCCTCTGGGCGGTGCCACCTCTGTTAGGGGCGGTTGCACCTCTCTGCCAGAGCTCGAAGACCGAGCTCAAGCGGTTGCACCGCCTGGCAGAGCTCGAAACTTGAGCTCTGGCGGTGCTACCTCTTGACAGAAGAGGTTGCATCGCCCAGTCTCGCTCGGAGACTAAGCCCGGGGCGGTGCTACCTCTTGGCTGGGGCGGTTGCACCTCCCAGTCTCGCTGGGAGACATAGCCTGGGCGGTGCTACCTCCCTGCCTGGGCGGTTGCACCTCCCACAGCAATCAGGGTCCGAATGGGTTAATACATTCGGCCCAATTTGATTCTTTCAGGGGCCCAATTGCCCCAAGATTAAGCTAATGGGATCACCTCCCATTTCTAACTTAATCAATGCGCTAACTACGATTATTTCCTAAGACATATTATGCAGCTTGCTCCGGTGCGTCAATCGCTTCTTCTAGCGAGTTTCCGGTGAACTTCCGTCGATCATCCGACAAACCCTCGGTGATCCTCCTGCGGACTTCCGGCAAACTCTTAGACTTGCGACGATCCACTTGGCAAGTTCCGACAAGCTCCTTTGGCAAGCTTCTGGACTTCTCGGATTTGTTCCCGCAGAACCTCCGACGATTGTCCAAACTTCCGTCGAGCTCTCGAACTCCCAACGTGATCATTGTCTTGACTCCGGCGTAACTCTTGCTGCATGTCTTTCTTCCATCGTAGTTAATCCTGCACACTCAAAACAAAAACTTTGATCGAGACAATTAATCCTAAGCAATTAACCAAGTTGTCCGGCATGTCATTGATAGAACCCTTGCAGATTCTAAACTTGGGGTTGATCTCTTTAGGGGATCGGCCTCCTTGGAACTCTATAGGGGTTCCTCCCTCCAAGTTGCTGCTCAAAAGCTGCAGAAAAGATTCATCTATTGCTTAAGAAAAGAGAAGGAATACATGGCTATTTATAGGGCTTCTAAACCCTAACTCCTAATAGGACTCCTACTTAAGACTCTTACTTCTAACCAACTCCTAATAGGACTCCTACTCAAGACTCCTATTCCCTTACAACTCCTAATTCTTCTCTAAGAAAAAACCTCCTATATGAATGCCCCTCTCAATTAGGACTCTCCTAGCTAGAGTCCTAACAGAATGTCCCTCTCAATTAGGACTCTCCTAACTAGAGTCCTAACAGTTTTACATGAATGTCCCTCTCAATTAGGACTCTCCAAGCTAGAGTCCTAACAGACCCGCCCTCTTCAAATCAGCCTTGTCCTCGAGGCTAATGATTCATGAATTCTGGGAATTTGATCTTGAAGTCGTCATAGTTCTCCCAAGTGACATCTTCTATTGGTAGGTTCGCCCACTGTATTAGCACTTCATTAGTGGGTCGTCGTCATCGAGTCACGATCCGTCGATCAATAATGGCACTTGGCTGGGTTTGGAGTTCTCTTTGGGTAGTCATATTTGGTGGGTGGCTTTGGGCTGTCTCCAAGCATATATTTAAAACTTTCGTCTGGCTGTTAGTTTGTGGGTGATATATCGTACTCCTTTTCAATTTAGTACCCTGCATATGGAATAACTTTGTCCAAAATCTGCTCTTGAAGATGCAAGTAGAATTTGTCACAAGCACAATGCGTCCCTTATAGCATAATTCTTTTGAGTCCCGATTGTAATGAGCCACAGAGCTTGGTGCTTCCTCTAATTTTTTTTGTATCTTACTGGTCTCCGAATCTTCCTGCCATTCCATCTTAATATCCTCAAGGAAGTCGCTGGTTGGAAGTAAAATGACCAAAAATTTAGCTTGCTCAGGTAGCTGCGAAAGCGCATCTGCAACAACATTCTCTTTCCACCTTTTGTAAGTTATTTCATAATCAAATCCAAGAAGTTTTGTTACCCATTTTTGCTGCTCGGGGGAAGATATCTTCTACTCCAAGAGATATTTTAGGCTTTTATGGTCGGTCTTGATTTGAAAGTATTGTCTGATCAAGTACGATCTCCACCTCGTTGCTGCGTGCCCAATGGCGAGCATCTCCTTATCATATGTTAACATGTTTTGATAGGGGGGAGACAATGTCTTGCTAATGTATGTGAGTGGTTGACCGTCTTGTATAAGAACGTCTCCCATTCTATCTCCAGATGCATCGGCCTTAATGATGAAGGGTCGATTGAAATCTGGTAGCGCTAGCACCGGCGTCATCGTTATGGCTACCTTAAGTTTGTCGAATGTAGTGGAGGCTCTGTCCGACCATTGGAAGACATCTTTTTCCAGTAAGGTAGTAAGTGGTGCACTAATCTCTCCATAGTTTTTCACGAACTTGCAGTAGTAGCCTGTTAAATCCAGAAAGCCATGTAGCAATTTTATGTTCCTCGGGGTCAACCAGTTTTACATTGCTCCAATTTTGAAGGGGTCTACTGCTACACCTTTCTCTGATATGATATGCCCAAGATATTCCACCTTCTTTTGAAGAAAACAAAAATTCATAGTGGTTGTTGTGTGTTCAAAAGGTGGTTTTCGGTATGTCTTCTTCGCATACTCATATTTGATGATACCCGGATCGAAGGTCCAGCTTTGTGAAGATTTGTGCTCCCTTAGCAACTCATCTACTACTGGAATAGGGTATTTATCCTTGATGGTTATGCCACTGAGAGCTCGGTAATCAACACATAATCGCCATATTCCATCCTTCTTTCTTATGATGAGCATCGGTGAAGAGTAAGGGCTGCAACATGGCCGAATAACTCCTGTTTTGAGCATCTCTTTTACAATCCTTTCTATTTCATCCTTCTAGAGATGTGGATACTGATATGGCTGAGTATTTTCTGCAGATTTGCTTGGAAGAATCGTTATACAATGATCATGTCGACCGGTAAGAGGTAGGTTGCACGGTTCGTCAAATATATTTGAAAATTCAGCAAGCAAAGGAAGTAGATTTGGATCTTCAAATTTTGTTGGCTCTCCCTTAGTTTGCTGCTTAAGTTGTACCAAAAGGCCGCTGCATGCTTTATGCAAAACCTTCTTCATTTGTTGTGTGCAAATCGTCGTTATGTCGCCCTCACGTTTCCCGTTCAGTATCACCTGTTTCTCCTTACTGTAAAATTTCATAATTAGTTGCATAAAATTCCAAGAAATATCACATAATGTCGTCAACCATTTAATTGTGAGCATGGCCTCATGATCATCAAGAGGGAGAAGGAAGAAATCTGTAATTATCTCTTGGTCCTGCAGTAATAGTTTCTCCTGCGGGCGCCTACGTTCACAATTCAAAATCCGTCCGTCGACGACCTTAACGTCAAACCTGCTGCAATTCTCAATAGGTAAGGCCATCTGGATAGTAACCTTACTATTTAGAAAGTTATTAGAACTGCCCGTGTCGATGAGAACAGTGATCGGTTGTTGTTTGAGAAGGCCTCCAACTTTCATCATTTCCGGGTTTGAGTAGCCGACTAGTGCATGTACCATAACTTCAGTCGGTTGTGACTCTTCTTCTTCATCTTCTTCTTCATGTTCAAGGCTCTCTTCTGGATGTTCAATGACCTCTTCTTCTATTGGTTCAATCATAAGAAGTCTCCCTTTACTACAGCGATGCTCACGACTCCACGGCTCATCACAATGCCAACATAACCCCTTCGCATATCGCTCCCGAAGCTCTTCTCTTGTTAACCTCTTTGGTGTAGGGACTTGGTCGACAGTAGGGGGAGCTGAGGGCTTCAATATTACTGGTTGAGGAGCGACCCTAGTCCTCCGAGCTTCATGATTCAATTGCTCCTCTTGATGTCGTGCAAAAGAGATGGCTGCCATAAGCGTATACGGTTGTCGTGCTTTAACTTCTCCTCGGATCTCCGGCTTCAAGCCCTCAATGAAGGTCCTCAATAGCTGTTTTTGAGACCAATCACAAGTTTGATTAGATAACCTTTCAAACCTGGTTTGGTACTCCTGAATGGTGGAGGTTTGTCGGATCTTTGCTAGTTGTTCATCAATATTCTCGTAATCGGTTGGTCTGAAGCGAATCAGCAGTCCTTCTTTGAATTGTCGCCATGAAAGGACTCCATAAGTATGTTCAAACCAGTCAAACCACTGTATAGCATCCCCTTCAAGATGTATAGCTGCAATTTTTACCATAGATACATCCGCGGTTTTGTGGTACCGAAAATATCGCTCCGCACGCGAGATCCAACCAATCGGGTCTCCTTCTTCCCATCTAGGGAAGTCCACTCTCATGCATGGATAGTTGGGGTCAGTCATATAGCCTCCCCTCCCTTGGAACTCATCTATTCGGGCTTGGTGTGATTGGGCAAAGCTCTCTCCTTGATATGATTTCTTCGGGCTTAGTGGTCGGCCCAATCTGAGTTCGATAAAGAGCATTTGAATCTTATCCTCCATTCGCACCTCCAAGGCTTCGAATTTAGCATTGATTGCCTCCTTAGATGCCATAGTATATGCCCCCAAATCTCTCTTTTGTTGTTGGGTTAAAGGCATGTATAGGTTGAGAGAAGTGATAGTTGAAAAGGTTGGTGGATTGGTGGATGTAGGCTGCGGTTTAGGCTTGTTTTGTGGCTGTTTTGGGTGTAGTTTGAGGGTGTGGTTTGGTAGAGTATTACGGCTGTGGATGAAAGTTTTTGATCTGTGATGGATGGTAGCAAAGGTTTGACAGAAATCCGTGGAAGTTGCAGCAAGTATGTGCTGTCTTGTAAGAGTAGAATTGTCGTCGAAGAAACAACGGTTTCTCAACGTAATTTCCACCAAAAACTTGAGAGAATTGAGGAGGGAATTGATAGCAAAATTACAGTTTATATGACAGCAAGGATATCTAATTTAATCAAGAAAATTTCGGTAGTATAACAGCACGGAAATTGGTGCAAGTTGCGATTGCAGAATTCTCGTCGAGAAATTTCAGCGGGTTACGACGAAAATTTGCAGCAATATAAAATCATTTTTAGAGATGAATTTCTTAATATATCAATCTTAGATAGAAGCCAAGATGATCTATGAAGTGTATAAGAAATTTCATTCAAAAAAGATTGCAAATAGATGGGTTAAGGCAACAATATGCAGCTGAAATTTTCTGCAGCATAGATTTTCAAGTGCAGCAAATTGGACATAAAAGATCAGTAGTTTATATTGAGAATTTTTCGATGAAACCAAAGAGAAATCCACTGTTAGGAAGTGTCAAAGATGTCATAAAAATTTTGTAGAAATTTGGATAGAAAAAGCAGAGTAGCAAGATCAAACAGATGGTGCTATGCGGCTTGAATTCTGCAATTCAAGTGCAGCAGATTGGACATAAAAGATCAGTAGTTTATATTGAGAATTTTTTAATGAAACCAAAGGAAAATCTACTGTTAGGAAGTGTCAAAGATGTCATAAAAATTTCGTAGAAATTTGGATAGAAAAAGCATAGTAGCAAGATCAAACAAATGGTGCTATGCGGCTGGAATTCTGCAATGTATCTTTCGTCGTAGAGATAAAAACTTTGTGACGAAAAGTTTATGCAGCAATATAGGAACAATTTTTTTTTTTTTTTTGGATTTTCGAATAAGGATAACTAAATTGCAGCAGCAGTAAGGTAGGAAACCAGAACCTGTTGCAATTCACGGGGAGATCAAAGGATGATCCGCGGTGGTGGAGATGATGGCGAAATTCGGTGACGATCTTTTAAGCAATTGTGGGAATTACTTTGGATGGTTGTGGAGGGTTGATGGATGGTTGTGGAAGGGCAGCGAGACGCCAAGAACGCTGCTCTGATACCAGGTGATAGAACCCTTGCAGATTCTAAACTTGGGGTTGATCTCTTTAGGGGATCGGCCTCCTTGGAACTCTATAGGGGTTCCTCCCTCCAAGTTGCTGCTCAAAAGCTGCAGAAAAGATTCATCTATTGCTTAAGAAAAGAGAAGGAATACATGGCTATTTATAGGGCTTCTAAACCCTAACTCCTAATAGGACTCCTACTTAAGACTCTTACTTCTAACCAACTCCTAATAGGACTCCTACTCAAGACTCCTTTTCCCTTACAACTCCTAATTCTTCTCTAAGAAAAAACCTCCTATATGAATGCCCCTCTCAATTAGGACTCTCCTAGCTAGAGTCCTAACAGAATGTCCCTCTCAATTAGGACTCTCCTAACTAGAGTCCTAATAGTTTTACATGAATGTCCCTCTCAATTAGGACTCTCCAAGCTTGAGTCCTAACAGTCATTGGTCCCTCGACGCTTCGTCCGATTCTTCAGCGCATCGTCCTTTCATGCAGCGTATTGCCCAATCGACCTGTTGACTCCGCAACTCCGATATCCTTGGCACAATACCCGCTCTTCTTGGCCCGATGCCCGAGTCCACGGCCCGAAGCCTTCTGTCGATACGTCGACCGATCCACCGGCCCGACGTCCAATCTTCTGACATGTTCCTCCGGCACAACATGATTTTCCTGCTTTAATTGTCTCATCCAGATCGAAGCATCCTGCGTCACTCAAAACGCAGATTAAATCATAAACATATATCAAGTAGTTTCATCATCAAAATACGAGATTCAACAGATCGAAGGTCCAGCTTTGTGAAGATTTGTGCTCCCTTTCATCTAGCAACTCATCTACTACTAGAATAGGGTATTTATCCTTGATGGTTATGCCATTGAGAGCTCGGTAATCAACACATAATCGCCATATTCCATCCTTCTTTCATATAAGGAGCACCGGTAAAGAGTAGGGGCTGCAATATGGCCGAATAACTCATGTTTTGAGCATCTCTTTTACAATCCTTTCTATTTCATCCTTCTAGAGATGTGGATACTGATATGGCTGAGCATTTGCTGGAGATTTGCCTGGAAGAATCGTTATACAATGATCATGCCGACGGGTAAGAGGTAGGTTGCGTGGTTCGTCAAATATATCTGAAAATTCAGCAAGCAAAGGAAGTAGATTTGGATCTTCAAATTTTGTTGGCTCTCCCATAGTTTGCTGCTCAAGTTGTACTAAAAAACCGCTGCATTCTTTATGCAAAACCTTCTCCATTTATTGTGTGCAAATCGTTGTTACGTCGCCCCCACGTTTCCCGTTTAGTATCATCTGTTTCTCCTTACTGTAAAATTTCATAATTAGTTGCATAAAATTTCAAGAAATATCACCTAATGTCATCAACCATTTAATTCTGAGCATGGCCTTATGATCATCAAGAGGGAGAAGGAAGAAATATGCAATTATTTCTCGGTAAGGCCTCATGATCAGCAACAGTTTCACTTACGGGCGCCTACGATCATACTTCAAAATCCAACCATCGGCGGACTTAACGTCAAACCTGCTGCAATTCTCGATAGATAAAGCCATTTGGACAGCAACCATACTGTTTAGAAAGTTATTAGTACTGCCCATGTCGATGAGAACAGTGATCGGTTGTTGTTTGAGAAGGCCTCCAACTTTCGTCGTTTGCGGGTTTGAGTAGCCGTCTAGTGCATGTACCGTAACTTCGATCGGTTGTGGTTCTTTTTCTGCATCTTCTTCTTCATGTTCAAGGCTCTCTTCTAGATATTCAATGATCTCTTCTTCTATTGGTTCAATCATAAGAAGTCTCTCTTTACTACAGCGATGCTCACGGCTCCATGGCTCGTCACAATGCCAACATAACCCCTTCGTATATCGCTCCCGAAGCTCTTCTCTTGTTAATCTCTTTGGTGTAGGGACTTGGTCGATAGTAGGAGGGCTGAGGGCTTCAATATTGCTAGTTGAGGAGTGACCCTAGTCCTCCGAGCTTCATGGTGCAGTTGCTCCTCTTGATGTCGTGCGAATGAGATGGCTGCCATAAGCGTGTACGGTTGTCGTGCTTTAACTTCTCCTCGGATCTCCGGCTTCAAACCCTCAATGAAGGTCCTCAATAGCTGTTTTTGAGACCACTCATGAGTTTGATTAGATAATCTTTCAAACCTGGTTTGGTACTCCTGAATGGTGGAGGTTTGTCAGATCTTTGCTAGTTGTTCGTCAATATTCTCGTAATCTGTTGGTCTGAAGCAGATCAACAGTCCTTCTTTGAATTGTCGCCATGAAAGGACTCCATAAGTGTGTTCAAATCAGTCAAACCACTGTATGGCATCCCCTTCAAGATGTATAGCTGTAATTTTCACCATAGATGCGTCCGCGGTTTTGTGGTACCGAAAATATCGCTCCGCGCGCGAGA
This sequence comes from Musa acuminata AAA Group, assembly GCF_036884655.1. Taxonomy (NCBI): domain Eukaryota; kingdom Viridiplantae; phylum Streptophyta; class Magnoliopsida; order Zingiberales; family Musaceae; genus Musa; species Musa acuminata. The sequence goes on from NC_088357.1 coordinate 26,816,964, forward strand.
TCCAACCAATCGGGTCTCCTTCTTCCCATCTAGGAAAATTTACCCTCATCCATGGATAGTTGGGGTTAGTCATAGAGCCTCCCCTCCCTTGGAACTCATCTCTTCGGGCCTGGTGTGATTGGGCAAAGCTCTCTCCTTGATATGATTTTTTCGGGCTTAGTGGTCGGCCCAATCTGAGTTCGGTAAAGAGCGTCCGAATCTTATCCTCCATTCGCACCTCCAAGGCTTCGAATTTAGCATTGATTGCCTCCTTAGATGCCATAGTATATGCCTCCAAATCTTTGATGTTAAGATCTCTCTTTTGTTGTTAGGTTAAAGGCATGTATAGGTTGAGAGAAGTGATGGTCGAAAGGGTTGGTGGATCAGTGGATGTAGGCTACGATTTAGGCTTGTTTTGTGACAGTTTTGGGTGCAGTTTGAGGGTGTGGTTTAGTGGAGTTTTAGGGCTGTGGATGAAAGTTTTGGATCTGTGGTAGATGGCAGCAAAGGTTTGATAGAAATTAGTGGAAGTTGCAGCAAGTATGTGCTGTCTTGTAAGAGTAGAATTATCGTCGAAGAAACAATGGATTCTCGATGTAATTTCTACCAAAAACTTAAGAGAATTGAGGAGAGAATTGATAGCAAAATCATAGATTATATGACAGCAAGGATGTCTAATTTAATCAAGAGAATTTAGGCAGTATAACAGCAAGAAAATTGGTGCAAGTTGCGACAGCAGAATTATTGTCGAAAAATTTCAACGGGTTACGATGAAAATTTGCAGCAACACAAAATCATTTTTAGAGATGAATTCCTTAATATATCAATCTTAGATGGAAGCCAAGATGATCCATGAAGTGTATAAGAAATTTCATTCAAAAAAGATTGCAAATAGATGGGTTAAGGCAACAATATGCCACTAAAATTTTCTGCAGCACAGATTTTTAAGTATAGCAGATTGGACGTAAAAGATCAGTGGTTTATATTGAGAATTTTTTGATGAAACCAAAGGAAAATCCACTGTTAGGAAGTGTCAAAGTATCATAAAAATTTCGTAGAGATTTGGATAGAAATAATATAGTATCAAGATCAAACAAACAGTGCTATGCGGCTGAAATTTTACAGTGCAGATTTTCAAATATAGCAGATTAGACGTAAAAGATCAATGGTTTATATTGAGAATTTTTTGAAAAAACTAAAGGAAAATCTGCTGTTAGGAAGTGTCAAATGTCAAAGATGTCATAAAAATTTCATAGAAATTTGGATAGAAAACGCACAGTAGCAAGATCAAACAGATGGTGCTATGCGGTTGGAATTCTGCAATGTATCTTTCGTCGTAGAGATGAAAACTTTTTGACGAAAGATTTATGCAGCAATATAGGAACAGTTTTTTTTTTTGGATTTTTGAATAAGGATAACTAAATTGCAGCAGCAGTAAGGTAGGAAACCAGAACCTGTTGCAATTCACGGGGAGATCAAAGGATGATCCGCGGTGGTGGAGATGATGGTGGAATTCGACGACGATCTTTTAAGCAATTTTGGGAATTGCTTTGGGCGGTTGTGGAGGACTGATGGATGGCAGTGGAAGGGTAGCGAGATGCCAAGAACGCTGCTCTGATACCAAGTGATAGAACCCTTGCAGATTCTAAACTTGGGGTTGATCTGTTTAGGGGATCGGCCTCCTTGGAACTCTATAGGGGTTCCTCTCTCCAAGTTAATGCTTAAAAGCTGCAGAAAAGATTCATCTATTGCTTATGAAAAGAGGTGGAATACATGACTATTTATAGGGCTTCTAAACCCTAACTCCTAATAGGACTCTTACTTAAGACTCCTACTTATAACCAACTCCTAATAGGACTCCTACTCAAGACTCCTACTTCTAACCAACTCCTAATAGGACTCCTACTCAAGACTCCTATTCCTTTACAACTCCTTATTCTTCTCTAAGAAATAACCTCCTAACCCTAGCCGGCCACTTCACCTCTTTAATAGAGGTCGGTTTAGGTAGGTTTTACATGAATGTCCCTCTTAATTAGGACTCTCCTAGCTAAAGTCCTAACAAATTCCTGCCAGGCGGTGGCACCGCCAGGGTCGATGGTGGCACCGCCCAGGAGATGGTCTCCCAAGAAAGCTAGGCGGTGCAACCACCCAGGTCAGGCAGTGGCACCGCCTAGGCTTAGTCTCCGAGCGAGACTAGGTGGTGCAACCGCCCCTATCAAGCGGTGGCACCGCCTAGAGGCTCAGTCTCCAAGCTACCAGGCGGTTGTACTTCCCCAATTAGGAGGTAGTATCGCCAGGACCTTGGAAATCTGGGAAAAGACATTTTTGAGCTCTAAATTCAAACCAGTTTATGGCCTATATATACCCCACCCATTCCTGTATGAAAGGGCACCGAAAATCCAATCTTACTCTGTGATTTTTAGAGCTCAAAAGTATTGTAAAGGCTAGAAGTTCTCCTCCCTCTTTTCTTCCAAGTTTTGAGCTTTCAAGAGAGGAGATAAATTCTGTAAGAGTTGTCTCCTAAGCCCGTCAAAAGGTGTGAAACTCTAAAAGGGTGGTTGGCCTTCGCCTATTGAAGGAAGGCCTCTAGTGGATGTCAGTGACCTTGTCGGAGGAGGAAGCCGAAATTGGATGTAGGTCACATTTGACAAAACCACTCTAAAATTTGGTTTGCATTTCCTTTGTGCTATTTAACTTAACTGCAAACTGCCTTCCTTACTTTACTTCAAATATGTTTTTGTAAGCTTTCAAAATTATTGTCTGTATGAAACAACTTTTACGTCGGAATCGGATTTCAACGTACGAATGCAGTTTTAATCGTCGAAAGTTTTCCGCTGCACTAATTCACCCCCCCCCCCCTCTTAGTGCTCTTGATCCTAACAATTTGTATCAGAGCCCGGTATTTCTCATTTTGGATTTACACCTAAGAGAAATGACTCTTCATGGCTTTCAAGAGGGCTTATCGGTTGTTCATCCACCGTTGTTTAACGGATTGGACTACACTTATTAGAAAACTAGAATGAGAGTATTCTTGATTTCTATGAATTTGGATTTATGAAATATTATTGAAAACGGTTTTCAACTTCCCTCTAAACCGATGAATGAATGGTCGGATTTGGAGAAGTATTTTTCTTTAAACGCAAAGGCTATGAATGCCTTGTTTTGCGCCTTAGATAAAAATGAGTTTAATCGGGTTTCTATGTGTGAAACGGCTTTTGATATTTGGCGAACACTTGAAATCACGCACAAGGGAACTAGTAGAGTCAAAGACTCGAAAATTAACATTTTATTGCATGATTTTGAGCTTTTTCGAATGCAACCAAGCGAGACTATAGGCAACATATACACCCGTTTCACAGATGTTATCAATAATCTAAGAGTTCTTGGTAAATCTTTTTCGAATTTTGATCTCGTAAGCAAGATCTTAAGATCCCTTCTAAAAGGATGGGATCCTGAAATAACTACAATACAAGAGATAAAAAATTTAAATGATTTTCCATTAGAAGAATTAATCGGATCATTAATGACCTATGAAATGACACTTTTGGAATATTTTAAACTCGATGAGCACTTGAATCACCTTCCAAAGAATAGGAAAGATTTGGAACTCCAGACAAATGAATACCACTTGAGCGATGACTCAGGTGATGAGGACAATGATGAACTTGAACTTCGAACACTAAATCTTAATAAGTTTATTAAACAAAAATCTAAAATAAATAATAAACTTGAATGGAGGAAGAGGCCAAAGAAGAGGAAGGCAACCAAGGATGAATCAAGAACTTCCAAAGGTGAAACGACGAATTGGGCTTTGATGGGCTTCAACTACAAGGTAAGTAACTCAACTCTCTTGAATTTTTTTAAAATTACTTGAAGTTTTTCATGAGTGCTTAATTTAGATAGTAGGAATAGGAAATAAAAAATTATTTTTTAAAAATTATTTTTTAAAAATTATATCATTATTTCTTTTTAGTATCTTTGAAAAATTAAAAATTTGATCATGAAAAGTATATTGCTAAGGTTTCATGCATGTTATGTTTTGAAATGCTGAATGATGTATGCAACATTAGGGATGATAATTATATGATATGTGATAATGCTTAGGATTAATTCATGCATGTGTATCTTGATGATTTTATGTCATGCATGAGTTTTTAAAGTAAATGTTGATTTAAAACTCTCATTTTAGATTAACATGTTTTTAGTCTAATCATTTTTATGACGAATTAAAATGACATTCTCATGACATATTAAGATGACATAGTGCATGTACATCTATGTATGAATTTCTTGATAGTCTTTTGATGATAGATGTGATATCATGATGTGTTTGGTCTTGACGGTTTCATGACGAAACTTATGTTTCAATTTTAAATGATGATACATGTTTTCACAAAAGAGTTGAATACCCTCACATGAAATCAATTGTATGAAATAGAAATGAATTTTCTATCCTATTGAGATTAATGAATTTATTTTACCAATCTTGTGAATCTTGTGAAAATAAACATGATGAATGTTTTGAAAATAAATGAGTGTATCATGTATTTGGTCTTAATGATTTCTCTTGAACATACTTTTTGAAATCATACTTGATGATGAATATCAAGATATTAAAAGGATGTTATCATGGAATCATGCTTGATGATTTGTTTTATAAAATTTACCTTTCCGTCTTAAATGTTGACACTTGTTTTATTAAAGGTAAAGGCATGCTTATAAGAAGCAAATCACATGAATAGAAATTTATAAAAATGAAATGCGATCCTCTATCTTATCGACTTTTCAATAAATCTATGCTTGTCATGTATGAATTTATTGAATGTGACTTTGAGGATGATTTCGGATTTCACAAATGCTTGATTCATACTTATGACATTAGACACATTTAAATATGAATCATGTTCAATGCTTCAATCATGTTATATCTCCCTTAATTCATTTTGTTCTCTTAGATTTATTTACCAAAGAGGAGAATCTTCCGAATGAATGAAATGATACAAATGAATCACTTATCGATATATCTTTTTGAAATATCTTTTTAATATGATGCTGATATTTTGAGATGCCTGTTGGAATTCATGACATGAGATAATTGAATCCTTGACTTACTCTTTATATGGCTTGAAAATAGATGTTTAAAATCTTGCTTGATGAGTTATTTTATAAGATTTTGTCTTTACGTCTTGAACTTTCATGCTTATCTTAATTTGACATATAAAGACTAAGGCATGCTTAGATGAAAAAAGAATCATTTAAAAAATAATTTTCCCATCTAATCAAGATTAATGATTTCATGATATTTTATGAATCTCGAAATTGATTTTGATGACTTGATTATAAGTTTCAAGTTAATGATTTGATTTGAATGAGTTTGATCTAAATCATAATCTTTATCTTGTAAAATTGGAATCACAAATAATATCTTTTGGTATTCATGAATTGATACTCACAATATGAAAGTATTGGTATTCATGACTTGAATTTGATTGAAACATTATATGCTTAAATTAATCATTCTCCTATGTTTCAAAAATTCTTTAAATGCCTTATGTGATGACTGAAAATTAATTTGGTTTATGATGAATCACGAATCATGACTTGATCTATGATATTGATATATTTTAATCATAATCCTTGGTTGTATAATTTTTTTACTCTATTAAAAAGATTTGTCGAATGAATCATGTTCTTCTTGAATTTTCTTGATATCATGACATGATTTTGTAATATGACTTGTATAATGATTAAAATTTTTTAGTCATTGATTTCTCCCTTCTTTTCAATAATGATAAAGGGGGAGTTAGTTTACTAGTCTGCATATTTCAAAGGAAGGAAAATTTGATAGCTCGATCATTTCATTGAAAGAACTTGCTATCATGAACACTACCAATGAATTACAAATCTTATAATCTAAAAAGAAGCAAAGAATTGCTATCTCAAAAGAAACAAAAAATACAAAACTTAGAAAACTTGCAATATAATTTCTCTTGCCATTCTTTGTATCAAAAATAGGTTGATATCCTTAAAAGCATCGCATTAAATTTTTTAGTGTATCGCAATGTATCACATGTATCGCAAATTGAAATTTTTGGGACTATTATCATATCATGTTTAACAATTGATGTCTTTCATGATTTCTTTACATCGATGTCTTTCATATGATTATAAACTGCACAGGTTTTATAGATATGAATTTGATAGAATGTTTTTCAGTGTCCTCAAATGTTAGTTTGGATCCTGGATTAGTTTGTGATGAAAATTTTAATATTATCGATATTTTTGAGGGGCGTGACAGAGGTGGTATCAGAGCATGATTTGAGGATCATTGAAATATTTGACATGTTGACATGCAAAATATATTCAAGTCTAGTGAACTATAGTGATCGGTGGAAATTTTCTTTGATGCATTTTAGGAATCTAGGATGATGAGGCAATTTAGTCCTCCTATTTAAATTGTTTCTGATTAATTAAGTGGGATGAAAGGGTTGATCATGGATATCAAATCAAAGTGGCACAACGAAAGCGTGGTGAACCTAATTTCGTTGGTGGCAGAAAAATGGATGATGCAAATGGAAAAGATATTTGATGTACGAAATTGTTTCAATGATCAAAAGATTTCTTTTGCCACCTTATATTGGAAGTAGAGGCTGATCATTAATGGGAACAATTAAAAGAATTTTTAAAGATCAATGACAAGAATGACAAGAACAAGTTTACTAATAAAAATATAATTGGAAATGAATCAGAAAGTGATAACAAGAGGGTCAAGACATTTGGATTTGAAAAGGGAAGTCACCATAAAAGACTCAATCATGTGTGATGAAAGTTAAATTATGAAACAAGTATGTGTTTGTGGGTGACTAGAGTCTATTTTGCTTGTGGAAAGTTGGATCATAAAATAAAATACTGTCCTTTGAACAAGAAGAAAGAGTCATTGCCTCCTAAATCATCAACTCATGTTAGAGTGTATGCTATCACTGAATAAGAATCTAAAACTTCTGAATTAGTGGTCGAAGGTATTATTCATGTTTATGAAATAATGTAAATATTTGTTTGACCATGGGTCCCATCTACGATTTGATTCGTAATATTTTACTTATCACTTGGGTATTCAACCTAGACCACTGCATTATGTGCTATATATAAATACGATCATTGGAGATTCTTTGATAACAAACTTGAATCTGGTCCTCTTGTTTGATTTTTATTGGAGAACTTGAACTTTTGCTGATTTAGTTTTCCTAAAGATTTGAAGTTTTGATATTATGCTAGGTATGGATTGACTATCTTCCTATCATACCAGTATGGATTGGTATATAACAAATGATCACTTTTTGCATATTTGATCAGTCGATCTTTTATTTTGAGAGTATTGGACATGATTTATCTCTTTGCCTAATGTATCCCAGGATGACTTGCTTGGATTATCTCCAAACGTGACTTTGCTTTTGATTTGGTCCTTAGGACAATCCCAATATCCAAGCCTCTCTATAGAATGATATCATGAGGATTTTATTTGACTTAATATTTCATCATGGGGTGCTCCAATGTTAGTTAAAAAGATGGATGGAACATTAAGACTTTACATTAATTTTAGACAATTGAATCAGGTGACCATAAAAAACGAGTATTCTCTAAAGTGACGACTTGTTTAATAAATTACAGGGTGCACAAGTATTTTCAAAGATTGATTGAAAGTCTGGTTACCATCTATTGAGGATCAAGGAGGAGAATATTTCGGTCACTCTTGGATAATTATGTAATTGTATTATATTGATGAAATTATTTGAGAGCAGAGGAGGAAATAAAGAAATCATAATCCTCATATTTTCATCGATTGAGCTATGATCAATTTAGAGGACTAAATTTTCTTTTAGGGGAGGGGGGGGGAGGGGGAGAGAGAGTGTAATATCCCTCACTTTTGAAAATTATTAATAAAAATTTATTTATAAATTGGAGGACCTATATGTAAATATAGATATTTCAAGGACTAAACTGTTAAGTTATAAAAAAAAAAGAAAACTGAAAATTTCGGTTTTATCCCACTGCCTCCCACACTCTCTATTTCTCGAGAAACAGAGAGAGGAGCAGTGGGGCGTGGGGAGAAGAAGAGAGGAAGAGGAGGGAGAAGAGAAGAAAAGAAGAAGAAGAAGAGAGGGGAGAGGGAGAGGAAAGAGAGATAGTGACAGCAACTAGGGCTACAACACCTCTGTTTCGTGTAAGAGGAAATAGAAGAGTTCATGTGTGGGGCGTCGGGGAGGAGAAGGGAAGAAGAGGAGAAGAAGAAAAGCAGAAGAAGAAGAAGAAGAAGAAGAAGAAGAAAAGAGGAGATGGCTGCGGCATGGGCTACAGTGAGAAGGTGTGGGGTGTCGGGTTACCATCTATTGATGATCAATGTGGGGCATTGGGGAGGAGAATAAGAAGAAGAAGAGGAAAAAGAAGAAGAGAAAAAGAAAAAAAAGAAGGATGGCTGCGGCATGGGCTGCAGTGAGAAGGTGTGGGGTGTCGGGTAGGAGAAGGGAAGAAGAGGAGAAGAAGAAGGAGAAGAAGGAGAAGAAGAAGAAGAAGAGGAAGAGAAGAAGTAGAAGTGGGTGAAGAGGCGGCAAATAGAGGAGAGGAGGTGCTGTTCATCGGGGATAAGAAGGGAAGGAAGGAGAAGAAGATAAGAAGAAGAAAGGAAGGAGAAGGAAGAGGAGAAGGGAAAGAAGTAGCTGTGGGTGCAGTAGTGGCAGTTGCAGCTGTGGTAGGGAAAGAGGAAGAGGAAGGAAGAAGGGAAGGAGAGGAAGAAGAGAAGGGGAAGAAGGGGCTACAGCTGCGGCGATGGCAGTTGTAGTTGGAAGAGAAGAAGGAGAAGACGATAAGTAGGGGAGGAAGAAGAGGCTGTGGTCGTGGCTAAGGCTGCGACAGGAGTAGTGCAGCTGGGAATGAAGAGAAGGAAAGGAAGAAGAAGAGAAAGGAAAAGAGAAGAAGAGAGGAAGAGGAGAAGGGGAGGCAGCTGCGGCAGTGGCAGCTGCAGCTGGAAGAGAAGGAGAGGAAACAGAGCAAGGGAGGAAGAAGAGGCTGCGGTTGTGGCGGCTGCGGCCGTGGCTGCGACTGCGGTGGTGGCTGCAACAGCTGCTTTTGGGAAAGAGAAAGAAAGGAAAGGGGCAAAAAAAAAGGGGTTGTGGCCGTGATTGCGGCTGCGGTGGTGGCGGTTGTGTCTGCGGCAGTTGTGTTTGGGAAAGAAAAAATAGGAACGAGAGAAGGGAGGAAGAAAGTAGTGCAGTGGAAGGGGCTGCGGTTGTGACAGCAGTTGTGGTCATGGCTACAACTGTGGTAGTGGCAGCGGCGATGGCTGCGGCAGCTGTGTTTGAAAAAGAAAATGAAGGAATGAGAGTAAGAGAGAGCAGGTGACTATGCCTCTATATTCTGCATGAGCTGCAGTTGTGGAGGAAAAAGAGAAGACATATGTAGAAAATGAAACAGGGAGAGGACATGGAGGAAAAGTAGAAGGATTTGGGCTGACACCTTCTTTGGATCTTCGGATCAAAATCTTTGAAAGGCAAGTGTTCCGATCCTTCCTATTACAAGCTTTCTAATCTTTCTTATTGCAAGTGTCCTAATCTTTCCTTACTGTAATTTTATCTCTACATTTGCTTTGAATATGAGAAACTTTGAATTGTTCTAGCCTTGCATTTGATATATCTCCTGTTTAGACATAACGATTCGAATCTGTGCAACTTTTGAGATTCTGACCTTTCTACACTGTTATGGTTATAACTTCATGTATTGACCTCTGATTGGACAAAACTTATTTGATCGGAATATAGACTCATAAACCTTTCTTTTGATAGCTTATTTTAAGAATTCAGAGTCAGTTTGCCTACCTAAACTTATGTTTCAAATGAGCCTACATATTCTGCAAAACAGGGATCGTAATTTCTGACCTTTCGATACTGAACAGCCTTTAAGTCTTTGTTGGAAATATTGATTTATTTAAAGCTTATTTCATTAGAAACTAGACTCATAGATCTTTCTTGGATACTTGGATTGAAAGATTTAGAGTCCAAATGCCTACCCAGTTTTCTATTGAAACCGACCTTGTGAATTCAGTAAAATTGAGATTTGTTCTTTGATATTGGGTTACTAAATCTATTGTAACTCTTTGTTGGAAACTTCGATTCATACGATACTTATTTTATCTGAAAATAGATTGAAATATCTTTCCATAATAGATTTCTTGAGTATATTAGAGTACAATTGATAGTTTGAATCATTTGTTCAATGTGCCTCTCGAATTCTGCCAGAAATCGATCTTTGGTCGATTTCACATATTCTGGTTTCATTCCTTTGGAAATTGCTTTCATTTAACTTTCTTGTTCAATTGAGCTTTATATTATTGCTTAGAATTCTTGTATGCTCTTGTCCTTAAAATTATTTGCATTCTTGAAAACTATTATGTAACGTTTATGCTATATCGTATTGACTCATATAGGCACACGTATATCCCATTGTTCCGCATTTGCTTTCGATATATGCCTATTCCAATTTCCTTCCTTTAGACATTGAATTCATCTAACCTTCTTATTTGAATTGATTTATATGTGATTGCTTGGAATCCTTGTATGCCCTTGCTTTCATTTCCTTTCAAATCTGAATACAATTGTGAAAGATTATTTCTTACTTCGTATTGACTCGTAAAGGCACATGTATGTTTTGTTGTTCCGCTTGTGCTTCTGATATGTGTTATTTATTGTTCATACTATCCTTTTATACTCTGATATTTGTGGGATATTGTGAACCTTCGTCAAAAATGGTGAAGGATGTTATGCATAAGTCTGTGATGCTCTACCGCCCTAATGACTTCACTCAAACGTGGGTGGATGGAGCTCCCAAACATGGGAGAGCTCCCAGACGTGGGAGACTTATGTTTGGTGGTCATTCAGAAATGGATATACCATATTATGTTATGGTCCCACTTCACCTTCTGTATGTTTGATATGATATCTAGAGCTTTGGTTATGCGTTTATATACATGCTTTGGATAAGAATGATATGAATGTAACGTCAAATTCAACGTTTGAGCTTCTGTTTCATATTTGTTCTTTGATATACTCTGAAATGATTCATATGCCATTGATACGCTTGGAAATGTTTCACATACAATTGATATGTTCCGAAATGTTTCATTTGTTATTGATATGCTCCGAAACATTTCATACCCCATTGATATGCACTGAAATGTTTCATCTGTTATTGTTATGCTTCGAAATGTTTCATATGTCATTGATATGCTCCGGAACATTTCATACACCATTGATATGCTCCGAAATGTTTTATCTGCTATTGTCCTCATATTTTGTTCACAATACCCTTTTGTACTATGGTGTTTGTGAGATTATTTGGACCTTTGCCAGAAATGGTAAAGGGTATGTGCTTAGAGCCTGCGATGCTCTAGAATATGTTTGGTGGTCATTTAGAAATGGATGGACCATATTATGTTTGGAATCCCACTTCACCTTCTATCTGTTTCATATGTTATTGTTACGCTTCGAAATGTTTCATACCTCATTGATATGCTCCGGAACATTTCATACGCTATTGATATGCTCCAATTACTCTGTGCTCCATTTGCTATGAACTGATATGTTCTGAAATGTCCTATTTGCAATTGATATGCTCCGGAACATCTCGTACGCTATTGATATGCTCCAATTACTCGATGCTTCATTTGTTATGAATCAAATATGTTATGAATGAAATGACATTTGCGAATCTGTATCTAATAAGATGATATCCTTAAATCTCTTGGACTCTTTCTTGCATTGTGATATCTTGTTCGTTTGAAACTGTCCCTTTTCGTGCTAGATATGCTTTGTCACTTGCTGAGCTGTTTTTAGCTCACTCCGTTGTTATATAAATATTTCAGGTCAGCTTGTCACTCTCTGAGATGTTTGAAATGGGCTGAGGCAGTGGAGAGCTATTCAGAATTATGGGCAAGTCTTGTTGGTTATTATGTTATTATTGTATAAGCATATTTTGTATGTAATGAAATGTTGTCGATGAACCGAAATGGATATACCTTGTAAAAGTATTAGACGATCTCTCTTATTTGGAATTTCAGAATGTTAAGTCTAGTTTACGATGATATGAACTTGTGGTAAATGGTTGGAGTTCTGATTGTATAAATTACTTAACTTATGGATTTATAAATGTTGTTCATGTTTGTCAAGTTAGCTTGGGTTGCCATAAATGTGAATTATCGAGAGATATGATATATGATTATAAACTGCACAGGTTTTATAGATGTGAATTTGATAGAATATTTTTCAGTATCCTCAAATGTTAGTTTGGATCCTAGATTGGTTTGTGATGAAAATTTTAATATTATCGATATTTTTGAGGGGCGTGACAGAGGTGGTATCATAGCATGATTTGAGGATCACTGAAATATTTGATATGTTGACGTGCAAAATATATTCAGGTCTAGTGAACTATAGTGATCGGTGAAAATTTTCTTTAATGCATTTTAGAAATCCAGGATGATGAGGCAATTTGGTCCTCCTATTTAAATTGTTTTTTATTAATTAAGTGGGATGAAAGGGTTGATCGTGGATATCAAATCAGAGTGGCACAGCGATAGCATGGTGAACTTAATTTCGTTGGTGGCAGAAAAATGTATGATGCGAATAGAAAAGATATTTGATGTACAAAATTGTTTCAATGATCAAAAGATTTCTTTTGCCACCTTATATTGGAAGTAGAGGCTGATCATTAATGGGAACAATGAAAAGAATTTTTAAAGATCAATGACAAGAATGACAAGGACAAGTTTACCAATAAAAATATGATTGGAAATAAATTAGAAAGTGATAACAAGAGGGTCAAGACATTTGGATTTGAAAAGAGAAATCACCATAAAAGACTCAATCATGTGTGATGCAAGTTAAATTATGAAACAAGTATGTGTTTGTGGGTGACTAGAGTCTATTTTGCTTGTGGAAAGTTAGATCATAAAATAAAATACTGCCCTTTGAACAAGAAGAAAGAGTCATTGCCTCCTAAATCATCAGCTCATGTTAGAGTGTATGCTATCACTAAATATGAATCTAAAACTTATGAATTAGTGGTCGAAGGTATTATTCATGTTTATGAAATAATGTAAATATTTGTTTGACCATGGGTCCCATCTACGATTTGATTCGTAATATTTTACTTATCACTTGGGTATTCAACCTAGACCACTGCATTATGTGCTATATATAAATACGATCATTGGAGATTCTTTGATAACGAACTTGAATCTGGTCCTCTTGTTTGATTTTTATTGGAGAACTTGAACTTTTGCTGATTTAGTTTTCCTAGAGATTTGAAGTTTTGATATTATACTGGGTATGGATTGGCTATCTTCCTATCATACCAGTATAGATTGGTATATAACAAATGATCACTTTTTGCATATTTGATCAGCCGATCTTTTATTTTGAAAGTATCGGACATGATTTATCTCTTTGCCTAATGTATCCCAGGATAACTTGCTTGGATTACCTCCAAACGTGACTTTACTTTTGATTTGGTCCTTGGGACAATCCCAATATCTAAGCCTCTCTACAGAATGATATCATTTGAGTAAGTGGAATTGGAAAAGCAACTATAAGGACTATTACATGAGGATTTTATTTGGCTTAATATTTCATCATGGGGTGCTCCAATGTTAGTTAAAAAGATGGATGGAACATTGAGACTTTATATTAATTTTAGATAATTGAATCAGGTGACCATAAAAAATGAGTATTCTCTAAAGTGACGACTTGTTTAATAAATTACAGGGTGCACAAGTATTTTCAAAGATTGATTGAAGGTCTGGTTACCATCTATTGAGGAGCAAGGAGGAGAATATTTTGGTCACTCTTGGATAATTGTGTAATTGTATTATATTGATAAAATTATTTGAGAGCAGAGGAGGAAATAAAGAAATCATACTCCTTATCTTTTCATCGATTGAGCTATGATCAATTTAGAGGACTAAATTTTCTTTCAAGGGGGTGGGGGGGGGGAGAGTGTAATATCTCTCACTTTTGAAAATTATTAATAAAAATTTATTTATAAATCAGAGGACCTATATGTAAATATAGATATTTCAAGGACTAAACTTTTAAGTTACAAAAAAAAAGAAAACTGAAAATTTTGGTTTTATCCCACCGCCTCCCACGCTCTCTATTTCTCGAGAAACAAAGAGAGGAGCAATGGGGCGTGGGGAGAAGAAGAGAGGAAGAGGAGGGAGAAGAGTGTTAGGATCAAGAGGGGGGGTGAATTAGTGCAGCGGAAAGCCTTCTGCGATTAAAATCGAAAACTGCGTTCGTTCGATAGAAGTGATTTTGGTAAGAAAGCATATTCGTAAATCACTTCAACTTGAGATAAGGCGAGATGCAGTTAAAGCAAAGATATAAAGGCAGTTTACAGTTATAATGGAAATCAGAACGTAAGCGCAAACTGAGATACGACGTTCGTATGATAAAACTAATTTACGTCTTCAACCCCGATTCGGAAAGCACTAAACTTTGAAACACGTTCGTAAAGACACAGAAGGCAGTAATCTATCGATGAGGTTTGCAGTAAAGATAAGATGCTCAAAGTAAATGCAAACCGAGATTTAGAGTGGTTCGGTCAATCTTGACCTACTCCACTTTTGGCTTCCTCCACCGACGAGGTCACCGACGTCAACTAGAGGCCTTCCTTCAATAGGCGAAGGCCAACCACCCTTTTACAGTTTCACTACTTTTGACGGGCTTAGGAGACAACCCTTATAGAATTTTCTCTTCTCTCTTTACAACTCAGAACTTGGAAGAAAAGAGGGAGAAGAACTTTTGGCCTTTACAACAATTTTGAGCTCTAAGAATCACAGAAAAAGATAAAGATTTCGGTGTAAGTTCATACCCTTTCAGTGCTGAATGGGTGGGGTATTTATAGGCCCCAACCCAGTTCAAATTTGGAGCTCAAAACTGTCAATTCCCGGAATTCCGGGATCAGGCGGTTGCACCTCCTGACTGAGGCGGTTGCACCGCCTAGCAGAGCTCGAAGACTGAGCCTCTGGGCGGTGCTACCTCCTATCAGGGGCGGTTGCACCTCCTGCCAGAGCTCGAAGACCGAGCTCAGGCGATTGCACCTCCTGACTGAGGCGGTTGCACCGCCTAGTCTCGCTCGGAGACTGAGCCCAAGCGGTGCCACCGCTTGGCTGGAGCGGTTGCACCTCCTAGTCTCGCTCGGAGACTAAGCCCAGGCAATGCAACCTCCTGCCTTGGGCGGTCCAACCGCCTGGCAGAAATAAGGTCCGAATGGGTTGATCCATTCGGCCCAATTTGGGTTTTTCAATGGCCCAATTGCCCCAAGATTAAGTTAATGGGATCACCTCCCATTTCTAACTTAATCATTGTGCTAACTATGATATTCCCTAAGACATTTACTGCAACTTGCTCCGGTGCATCAATCGCTTCTTCCGGCGAGCTTCCAACGAACTTCCGTCGATCATCCGATAAACCCTCGGTGATGCTCCTGCGGACTTCCGGCAAACTCCTGGACTTGCGACGATTCACTTAGCGAGTTCCGACGAGCTTCTTTGGCAAGCTTATGGACTTCTCGGATTTGTTCCCGCAGAACCTCCGACGACTGTCCGAACTTCCGTTGAACTCTCGAACTCCCAACGTGATCATTGTCTTGACTCCGGTGCAACACCTGCTGCATGTCTTACTTTCATCGTAGTTAATCCTGCACACTTATCTCAATATATAGATTAGATAACAAATCACAATTGACTTCATCATCAAAATCCGAGATTCCACAAAGAGAAAAAAAGAAGAAGAAGAAGAGAGAGAAGAGGGAGAGGAAAGAGAGATAGCAGCAGCAGCTAGGGCTGCAGCACCTCTGTTTCATGTAGGAGGAAACAGAGGAGTTCATGTGTGGGGCGTCGGGGAGGAGAAGGGAAGAAGAGGAGAAGAAGAGAAGCAGAAGAAGAAAAGAGGAGATGGCTGCGGAAAGGGCTGCAGCGAGGAGCTGTGGGGCGTTGGGGAGGAGAAAGGAAGAAGAGGAGAAGAAGAAAAGAAGAAGAAGGGGGAAAAGAAGAGAGGAGGAAGAAGAGGGAGAAGAGAAGAATAGAAGAATAAAAAAAAAAGAGGGAAGTGGGAGAGGAGCGAGAGGTGGCACAGCTAGGGCTGCAGCACCTTTGTTTCCTGTAGGCGGAAACAGAAGAGATGAGGTGTGGAGCGTTGGGGAGGAGAAGAAGAAGAAGAGGAAAAAGAAGAAGAGAAAAAGAAAAAAAAAGAAGGATGGCTGCGGCATGGGCTGCAGTGAGAAGGTGTGGGGTGTCGGGTAGGAGAAGGGAAGAAGAGGAGAAGAAGAAGGAGAAGAAGAAGAAGAAGAGGAAGAGAAGAAGTAGAAGCAGGTGAAGAGGCGGCACCTCTGTTTCCTGCAGGAGGACATAGAGGAGAGGAGGTGTTGTTCGTCGGGGAGAAGAAGGGTAGGAAGGAGAAGAAGAGAAGAAGAAGAAAGGAAGGAGAAGGGAAAGAAGTAGTTGCGGCTGCGGCTGCGGCTGTGGCAGCTGCAGCTGTGGAAGGGAAAGAGAAAGAGGAAGGAAGAAGGGAAGGAGAGGAAGAAGAGAAGGGGAAGAAGGGGCTGCGGTTGCGGTGATGGCAACTGCAGTTGAAAGAGAAGAAGGAGAGGAAGACGAGCAGGGGAGGAACAAGAGGCTACGGCCGTGGCGGAGGCTGCGACTGCAGCAGTGCAGCTGGGAAAGAAGAGAAGGAAAGGAAGAAGAAGAGAAAGGAAAAGGGAAGAAGAGAGGAAGAGGAGAAGGGGAGGCAGCTGCGGCAGTGGCAGCTGCAGCTGGAAGAGAAGGAGAGGAAATAGAGCAGGGGTGGAAGAAGAGGCTGCGGTTGTGGTGGCTGCGGCCATGGCTACGACTGCGGCTGCGACGTTGGCTGTGGTAGCTGCGGCAGCGGTGGTGGCCACAGCAGCTACTTTTAGGAAATAGAAAGAAAGGAAAGGGGCAAAAAAAAAGAGGTTGTGGCCGTGATTGCGGCTGCGGTGGTGGCGGCTGCGTTTGCGACAGCTATGTTTGGGAAAGAAAAAATAGGAACGAGAGAAGGGAGGAAGGAAGTAGTGCAGTGGAAGGGGCTACGGTTGTGACAGTAGCTGCGGTCGTGGCTACGACTGTGGTAGTGGCAACGGCGATGGCTGCGACAGTTGTGTTTGAAAAAGAAAATGAAGGAATAAGAGTAAGAGAGAGCAGGTGACTATGCCTCTATATTCTGCATGAGCTGTAGTTGTGGAGGAAAAAGAAAAGACATATGTAGAAAATGAAACAGGGAGAGGACATGGAGGAAAAGTAGAAGGATTTGGGCTGACACCTTCTTTGGATCTTCGGATCAAAATCTGTGAAAGGCAAGTGTTCCGATCCTTCCTATTGCAAGCTTTCTAATCTTTCCTATTGCAAGTGTCCTAACCTTTCCTTACTACAATTTTGCTTTGAATATGAGGAACTTTGAATTGTTCTAGCCTTGCATTTGATATATCTCCTATTTAGACGTAACGATTCGAATCTGTACAACTTTTGAGATTCTGACCTTTCTACTCTGTTCTGGTTATAACTTCATGTATTGACATCTGATTTGGACAAAACTTATTTGATCAGAATATACACTCATAAACCTTTCTTTTGATAGCTTATTTTAAGAATTCGGAGTAAGTTTGCCTGCCCAAACTTCTGTTTCAAATGAGCCTATAGATTCTGCAAAACAGGGATCATAATTTCTGACCTTTTGATATTAAACTGCCTATAAGTCCCTGTTAGAAACGTTGATATATTCAAAGCTTATTTCATTGGAAACTAGACTCGTAGATCTTTCTTTGATACCTAGATTGAAAGATTTAGAGTCCAAATGTCTACCCAATTTTCTATTGAATCTGACCTTGTGAATTCTGTAAAATTGAGATTTATTCTTTGATCTTGGGTTACTATATCTATTGTAACTCTTTATTGGAAACTTCGATTCATATGAGACTTCTTTTTTCTGAAAATAAATTGAAATATCTTTCCATAATAGCTTTCTTGAGTATATTGGAGCACAATTGATAGTTTGAATCATTTGTTTAATGTGCCTCTCGAATTATGCTAGAAATCGAGCTTTGGTTGATTTCACATATTCTGGTTTCATTCCTTTGGAAATTGATTTCATTTAACTTTCTTGTTCAATTGAGCTTTATATTACTACTTAGAATTCTTGTATGCTCTTTTCTATAAAATTATTTACATTCTTGAAAACTATTATGTAACGTTTAAGCTATATCGTATTGACTCATATAGGCACACGTATATCCCATTGTTCCACATTTGCTTTCGATATGTGCCTATTCCAATTTCCTTCCTTTGGACATTGAATTCATCTAACCTTCTTATTTGAATTGAGTTATATGTGATTGCTTAGAATCCTTGTATGCCCTTGCTTTCATTTCCTTTCAAATCTGAATACAATTGTGAAAGATTATTTCTTACTTCGTATTGACTCGTAAAGGCATATGTATGTTTTTTTGTTCCGCGTGTACTTCCGATATGTGCTATTTATTGTTCATACTATCCTTTTGTACTCTAGTGTTTGTGGGATATTGTGAACCTTCACCAGAAATGGTGAAGGGAGTTATGCATAGAGCTTGTGATGCTCTGCCGGCCCTTATGACTTCACTCAGACGTGGGTGGATGGAGCTCCCAGATGTGGGAGAGCTCCCAAACGTGGGAGACTTATGTTTAGTGGTCATTCAGAAATGGATATACCATATTATGTTATGGTCCGTCCCACTTCACCTTCTGTATGTTTGATATGATATCCAGAGCTTTGGTTATGTGTTTATATACATGCTTTGGATAAGAATGATATGAATGTAACGTCAAATTTAACGTTTGAGCTTCTGTTTCATATTTGTTTTTTGATATGCTCCGAAATGATTCATATGCCATTGATACGCTTTGAAATGTTTCACATACCATTGATATGTTCCGAAATGTTTCATTTGTTATTGATATGCTCCGAAATATTTCATACCCCATTGATATGCTCCGAAATGTTTCATCTGTTATTGTTATGCTTCGAAATGTTCCATATGTCATTGATATGCTCCGGAACATTTCATACGCCATTGATATGCTTCGAAATGTTTCATCTGCTACTGTCCTAATTTATTGTTCACAATACCCTTTTGTACTCTGGTGTTTGTGAGATTATTTGGACCTTTGCCAGAAATGGTAAAGGGTATGTGCTTAGAGCCTGCGATGCTCTAGATTATGCTTGGTGGTCATTCAGAAATTGATGGACCATATTATGTTTGGAATCTCACTTCACCTTCTATCTATTTCATCTGTTATTGTTAGGCTTTGAAATGTTTCATACCTCATTGATATGCTCCGGAAATTTCATGCGCTAATGATATGCTCCAATTACTCTGTGCTTCATTTGCTATGAACTGATATGTTCTGAAATGTCCTATTTGCAATTGATATGCTCCGGAACATCTCGTACGCTATTGATATGCTCCAATTACTCTATGCTCCATTTGTTATGAATCAAATATGTTATGAATGGAATGACATTTGTGATTCTGTATCTAATGAGATGATCCTTGAATCTCTTGGATTCTTTCATGCATTGTGATATTTTGTTCGTTTGAAACTGTCTCTTTTCGTGCTAGATATGCTTTGTCACTTGCTGAGCTGTTTTTAGCTCACTCCGTTGTTATATAAATTTTCAGGTCAGCTTGTCACTCTCTGAGATGTTTGATTTTGGCTGAGGCAGTGGAGAGCTATTCAGAATTATGGGCAAGTCTTGTTGGTTATTATGTTATTATTGTATAAGCATATTTTGTATGTAATGAAATGTTGTCGATGAACCAAAATGGATATACCTTGTAAAAGTATTATACGATCTCTCTTATTTGGAATTTCAGAATGTTAAGTCTAGTTTACGATGATATGAACTTGTGGTAAATGGTTGGAGTTCTGATTGTATAAATTACTTAGCTTGTGGATTTATAAATGTTGTTAATGTTTGTTAAGTTGGCTTAGGTTGCCATAAATGTGAATTTTCAAGAGATGTGATATAAGATTATAAACTGCACAGGTTTTATAGATGTGAATTTGATAGAATGTTTTTTAGTGTCCTTAAATGTTAGTTTGGATCCTGGATTAGTTTGTGATGAAAATTTTAATATTATCGATATTTTTGGGAGGCGTGACAATGTAAAAGTCTAAATCATTGGTTTCTCTCCTTTTCGGCAATGAGATAGGGGGAGAAAGATTGCTAGCTCAAGGCAAATGCTGGCTAGCTTGTACTTTTCCCTTCTTTTCAACAAAAACAAAAGGGAGAAAGCTTTTGCTAGTTAGAACATGCAAAGAAAAGCAAAGTGCAATCTTGCACAAGAAGCAAGTGTTGAATTGCCATGATTGAACTTAAGAATCTTGTTATGCTTTTGTGCTTATATGTTTGATGAAAATCTAGCTTCATGTTACAAAAACTTGCATATCTTTTAAAATAGCTAGAGCTACTTCTCCTTTTGTTGATGATAAAAGGGGAGAAATATATGAATTGATACTATGAGTGCCATATTTGAATGAGAAATATATGAATTAATGCTATAAGTGTCATATTTGAATTTGAATTATGTTAAGATATCAAAAGAAGCTTGCATCGAAATATATGGTATAGTGATGATCGAAATGCTATGATTGCCATATGCCATGTTTGCATCATGTTAAGATATCAAGAACTTACATCGTAATTTTACTTGCCGATATCTTGCCATGTGATGAAATGCTACGATTTGTTGCTAAAATGATGCATGCAATACTTATGCTTTTTATTATGATGTATATGATGTATTGCATATGATGTGAATCATGATTAAAATTGTCTTAATTTGAATTCAAGGTTTATCTCAATTATGAAATTTTGAAATAAGAATGATTACTCACCTTTGTCATGATTTAGAAATTGACATAAAGGGTCTTCCCTTCTTTAGAAAGGGTCTTCCCTTCTTTTTGACAATGACTAAGGGGGAGATAGCTAGCTTGCATAATTCAAGAAGAAAGCAAAAAATTACACTTCTCAAAAGAGAAGAAATTGCTATCTTGAACATCACCGAGAATTGCTAGCTCGAAATCTCAAGAAAATGCAAAAAATGTGCAATCGTGCCTATCTCAAGAAAAGCAAATATGCCAACTTGCATATCTTTGAATTTGCATATTTCAAGGAGCAAGAGTTGCTTTCTTGAACATCTCTAAATTGCTAGCTTGCATGTTCTAAAATGTTGTAACATTGCTAGCTTGCATGATGTAGAACTTGCTATCTTGAACATTACCAAAAATGCTATCTTGTATGCTGTTAAACATACATATCTAAAACTTGATAGCTTGAATGTTCTAAGTATAATATAACACTTGCTAAATTTTCTAGCTTCAAAACTGCATTATGATAAAACTTGATATTATATTTTTCATGCAATAAGTTGAATTAATACTACAAACACAAGAATAGTTGGACTTTTCCTTTTTGTTGATGACAAAGAGGGAGAAGTATGATGTTATGCATAAGTTTATGCATAAGTTCATGATGACGTGTTGCAAATATTCATGATGAATATTGCAATGACTTGAATTCAGTTTGAATTCAGGGTTCTATGGCATATTGTAACATCCCCCATAAAAAAAAAAAAAAAAAAATTAGTAAATGTTTGTTTGTAAATATGAGCATTATTTAAATAATTTTTTTTTAGTAAATAATATTATATTAAAGTTTATGGCTAAGGACCTAAGAGTAAATAATAAAATTTTGATATGATTTATAGAATATTCAGAATTGAGTAAATAAAGATAAAATAAAATAAAATGGAGGACATGTGTCATTAACAAGGATGAGTCACTTGTATTTATTCTAAAGTTGACACCTAAACCCCCATGCATGCTTGCCACCTCACTATTTTAGCATGAGTCAAACCTAAGTAATTTAAGGCACCATTAAAAAGAAACTTTGCAGCCAACGTTAGTTTGAGGAGAAGAAGAAGAAGAGAAGAAGAATAAGAAGAAGAAGGAGAAGAAGAAGAAGAAGAAGAAGAAGAAGAAGAAGAAGAAGAGGAAACTTTGTTTGAGGTTTTGCATCAACTCCCTATATTTGGGAATCAAACTCATCTAAGGCAAGTGTTCTAACCTCTTCCTACAGAATTCCTAATCTCTGTTTTCCTTTTAATACTTCATAATTCAAAAGATTTCAGCTTAGTACCAAACCCTTCTTTCCTTTTGATACAAAGTCATGAATCTGAAATTTTCGGTAATCTGACTTCTATACATTGTTTTGGATCTAACTTTTAGCAATAAACTCTGATTTAGGAAAAGCCTAATCCATTTGAAAGTAGACTCAAATATCTTTATTTTGACACCGAGATTGAATGATTTGGAGTTTAAATGCCTACTAAGACTTCTATTTCAATTAACCCTACAAATTCTACAAAATAGGGATTGAAATTTCTGACCTTCTATTACTAAATTGCTCATAACTCTCTAGAAAAAATTCTGAATTATGCAAAATTAGTTCTTTTGAAACTAGATTCGCATACCTTTCTTTTAACATATAATTTAGTAATTTTGAAGTATGTTTGCCTTCTGAACCATCTGTTTCAATTGACTCTGTTAATTCTGCAAAATAGAGATGATCAATTCTGACCTTCTATTACTAAATTGCTCATAACTCTCTAGTGAAAATTCTGAATTATGCAAAACTTAGTTCTTTTGAAACTAGATTCGCATACCTTTCTTTTGACATATAATTTAGTAATTTTGAAGTACGATTGCCTTCTGAAACATCTGTTTAAATTGACTCTATCAATTCTGCAAAACAGAGATGATCAATTCTGACCTTATATTACTAAATTGCTCATAACTCTCTAGTTAAAATTCTGAATTATGCAAAACTTAGTTCTTTGGAAACTAGATTCGCATATCTTTCTTTTGACATATAATTTAGATATTTTGAAGTATTTATGCCTTCTGAAACATCTGTTTAAATTGATTCTATCAAGTCTGGAAAACAGGGATGATCAATTCTGACCTTTCTTTACTCTATTTGTTGTAACTTCCTGTTAAGACCTCAAAAAATTATAAATCTGAGTTCATCCGAAAATAGATTGATACAGATTTACAATGACATCTATTTTTAGTGATTTATCGCATGCTTGGTTACTCAAACAATTCAGGAAATGTACCATTCAAATTCTATCAGAATTGAAAACTTTGTTGGGTTTTGCCTATTCAATTTTCATCCTATTGGAAATTTGATTTCTACTAAATTATTCTTCAATTGAGCATTATACTAGTCCTTTGAAATTCTTGTATTATTCATCTTGAAGTTGTTATATATCTGAAATTTATTATGTAATGCTTTGTTTGCATTACCTTGTTTGATAAAGGCAGATGCATATCTTCGTTGTTCCGCATGTGCTTCTGATATGTGCCAATGTTATTGTTCATACTACCCTTTTTGTACTCTGGTGTCTTATGGGATATTATGAACCTTTGCCAGAAATGGTAAAGGGAGTTATGCTTAGAGCCCGCGATTGCTCTGCCGGCCCCATTGACTTCACTCAAACGTGGGTGGATGGAGCTCCCAAACGTGGGAGACTTATGCTTGGTGGTCATCCAGAAATGGATGAATCACATTATGTATGTGGTCCCACAGCGCCCTCTATGTTTATTGATATGATATACAAAGCTTTGTTTATGAGTTCATATTATGCTTTGGATAAAAATTGAATGCATGCTACATCAAAAATGTCATACAAGCTTGTGTTTATTATTCGGTTCACTTGTTATACTTTGAAGTGTTTCGTTTGTCATTATCATGCCCCCAAACACTCTTACGCCTTTAATATGCGCCTAAATGCTTCATGCGTCATTTGATACATGCCTAAATATTTCTTTTGCCAATGAAATGCTCCAATTTCCCTTCTATTGTTATGTCTAATGCTTGTTTTTGAATGAGGTAAACCTTTGTGATTTTATATCAAATGAGATGATTTCAAATGAACACTTGTATTTCTACTTTTGTATCTTGATACCAAGCCTACTTGAACTTCTCCTATCGCCATGGATATGTTAGACGCTTGCTGAGCTCTTTATGCTCACCCCGTTGCTATATAATTTTTTCAGGGTAGCTTGTCACGCACTGAAAAGCTAGAATTGGGTTAAAGAAGTGAAAGGCTAGAAGATTTTTGAGCTAATCTTTGTTGGATGATAGGTTTTTGTTGTATAGTATACTTTACTTCTGATGTAATGTTAAGGATCTATTGATACTTATGTGTTGTAAAAGTTTAAAGGACCGCTCATGTGTATGGAATGATAAATTTAAGTTGTATAAGGATAAGAACCCATGGTAAATAATTATCTTTTTGTGATTGTATATACTTCTATGATTATAGATTTGTGTTGTGGTTGATGTTTAGTTGAGTTGCCTTTAGATTTTGTGAATCTTTAAGTGAAGTGGATTATGATTTATGTAACGTATAGGTTTATGAATTGTGAATATTGATTTTGAATGATTCTTAGTATCCTCAAATTGTTAGATTGGATCCTAGATTGAATCGATGATGAATTATAATATTTTTGATTTTAGACAGGGTCACACCTCCTGAATGTGATAATTCGGGGGGGCGTGACAGAGTTGGTATCAGAGCATGATTTGAGGTTTTCTACGAATTTTGATATGCTAGATGTGTAATAAATTTTGAGGTTTAGTGATTTCTATTTAGAGACTGATCAAAAGTTTTCTTTTGTTATTTTTAGGAAGCAAAGATGACGAGGTCATCTGGTTCTCCTGTTGCATCTACTTCTAATCAATTGAGTGGAATTATGAAAACTCTAGAGGCGATGACACAAGTAATGCAACAACAAGTCCGACAAGGAAGAAATGATGAAGCTGGGAATTCAAACCAGACTGGGCTGGGAATTGAACAGTTTAAGAAGCTTAGTCCTCCCAGTTTTAGTGGTGAGCCTGATCCAATGGTGGCAGAACAATGGATGATGCGGATGGAGAAAATATTTGATGTTTTAAATTGCCCAGATGATAAGAATGTTTCTCTTGCTACCTTCATGCTAGAAGGAGAGGCCGAGCACTGGTGGCGAACCATGAAGAGGATTTCTGAAGCTCGATAGGAGCCAATCACTTGGAAGGTATTTATAGAAAAGTTCAATGATAAATATTTTTCAGATTGTATCAGAGAGCAGAAAGAATTGGAGTTCTTGAATCTCATCCAGGGAAATTTGACAGTAGCCAAATATGAGTCTAAATTCACCGAGCTCTCTAGATTTGCCACACATATGATTGATGATGAATATAGGAAAGCAAGAAGATTTGAAAGAGGATTAAGGCCAGCAATAAGAAGCCGGATATCAGTTTTAAAACTCCAAGTATACACTGATGTAGTAGAAAGAGCTTTCATACTTGAAAAAGACTTGGAGGAGATCCAAGAAATCAGGGACAAGAATAGCAAGGATAAGTTGTTGGTAAAAGTAAGAGAGGAAATGAAGCAGAAAGAAGTAACGAGAAGGTAAAGGTACCTAGATTTGAGAAAGGAACTCCATCGCAAAGAACTCTATCGTGTACAAAATTGGATGTAATCATGAAACAAGTAAGTGTTTTCGGGTGACTGGAGTCTGTTTTGCCTGTGGAAAGTTAGATCATAAAGTCAGAGACTGCCCACTAAACAAGAAGAAAGAGCCACTACTCCCTAAGCCGACAGCCCATGCTAGAGTATATGCTATCGCAGAACAAGATTCCAGAGCCTATGTTATGGATTGGAGAGGTGATTAGGACAAAGATATTTCTCTTATTGAGTTCACTTACAATAATAGTTACCAATCGAGCATTCAGATGGCTCCTTATGAAGCATTGTATGGGCGAAAATGCAGAACGCCTATATGTTGGGAGGAAGTTGGTGATAGAAAGTTGTTAGCACCAGATAAAGTACAAGAGACTACTGAAAAGATTCAGGTTATCATAAAATGGCTAAAGGCTGCTCAGAGTCGGCAAAAGAGCTATGCTGACAACAGAAGACGAGATATCGAGTTCCAAGTAGGGGATTTTGTATTCCTAAAGGTCTCCCCTTCCAAAGGCGTTGCAAGATTTGGAAAGAAAGGAAAGTTAAACCCAAGGTTCATTGGACCTTTTGAGATCCTTGAAAGAATTGGCACTGTCGCTTACAAGATTGCCTTACCACCATCGATGTGTTATATTCATGATATATTTCATGTGTCAATGCTTAGAAAGTATATACCTGATCCCTCTCATGTCATTGAGTATGAGCCAATTGTGATTGAGAAAGACTTATTTTACAAGGAAGAGCCCATTCAGATTATTGATAAAAAAGAGAAAATCTTAAGAAATAGAATCATTACTCTGGTTAAAGTAATTTGGAAGCACAATTATACAAATGAAACGACTTGGGAGCTAGAGGAAGAAATGAAGAAAGCTTATCATCATCTTTTCGCCGAAAGAGGTATGACAAATTTAGATAACTAAATTTTCTTTTAAGGAGGGGAGAGTGTAACATCCCCCATAAAAAAAAAATAAATAATAGTAAATGTTTGTTTGTAAATATGAGGATTATTTAAATAATTTTTTTTTAGTAAATAATATTATATTAAAGTTTATGGGTAAGGACCTAAGAGTAAATAATAAAATTTTGATATGATTTATAGAATATTAAGAATTGAGTAAATAAAGATAAAATAAAATAAAATGGAGGACATGTGTCATTAACAAAGATGAGTCACTTGTATTTATTCTAAAGTTGACACCTAAACCCCCATGCATGCTTGTCACCTCACTATTTTAGCATGAGTCAAACATAAGTAATTTAAGGCACCATTAAAAAGAAACTTTGCAGCCAACGTTAGTTTGAGGAGAAGAAGAAGAAGGAGAAGAAGAAGAAGAAAGAAGAAGAAGAGGAAACTTTGTTTGAGGTTTTGCATCAACTCCCTATATTTGGGAATCAAACTCATCTAAGGCAAGTGTTCTAACCTCTTCCTACAGAATTCCTAATCTCTGTTTTCCTTTTAATACTTCATAATTCAAAAGATTTCAGCTTAGTACCAAACCCTTCTTTCCTTTTGATACAAATTCATGAATCTGAAATTTTCGGTAATCTGACTTCTATACATTGTTTTGGATCTAACTTTTAGCACTAAACTCTGATTTAGGAAAAGCCTAATCCATTTGAAAGTAGACTCAAATATCTTTTTTTGACACCGAGATTGAATGATTTGGAGTTTAAATACCTACTAAGACTTCTGTTTCAATTAACCCTACAAATTCTACAAAATAGGGACTGAAATTTATGACATTCTATTACTAAATTGCTCATAACTCTCTAGAAAAAATTCTAAATTATACAAAACTTAGTTCTTTTGAAACTACATTCGCATACCTTTCTTTTGACATATAATTTAGTAATTTTAAAATAGGTTTGCCTTCTGAACCATCTGTTTCAATTGACTCTATTAATTCTGCAAAATAGAGATGATCAATTCTGACCTTCTATTACTAAATTGCTCATAACTCTGTAGTGAAAATTCTGAATTATGCAAAACTTATTTCTTTTGAAACTAGATTCGCATACCTTTCTTTTGACATATAATTTGGTAATTTTGAAGTAAGTTTGCCTTCTGAAACATCTGTTTAAATTGACTCTATCAATTCTGCAAAACAGAGATGATAAATTCTGACCTTCTATTACTAAATTGCTCATAACTCTCTAGTGAAAATTCTGAATTATGCAAAACTTAGTTCTTTGGAAGCTAGATTCGCATATATTTCTTTTGACATATAATTTAGAAATTTTGAAGTATGTTTGCCTTCTGAAACATCTGTTTAAATTGATTCTATCAAGTCTGGAAAACAGGGATGATCAATTCTGACCTTCCTTTACTCTATTTGTTGTAACTTCCTATTAAGAACTCAAAAAATTATAAATCTGAGTTCATCCGAAAATAGATTGATACAGATTTCGAATGACAAATATTTTTAGTGATTTGTCGCATGCTTGGTCACTCAAACAATTCAGAAAATGTATCATTCAAATTCTATAAGAATTGAAAACTTTGTTGGGTTTTGCCTATTCAATTTTCATCCAATTGGAAATTTGATTTCTGCTAAATTCTTCTTCAATTGAGCATTATACTAGTCCTTTGAAATTCTTGTATTATTCATCTTGAAGTTGTTATATATCTGAAATTTATTATGTAATGCTTTGTTTGCATTACCTTGTTTAATAAAGGCACATGCATATCTTCGTTGTTCCGCATGTGCTTCTGATATGTGCCAATGTTATTGTTCATACTACCCTTTTTGTACTCCGGTGTCTTGTGGGATATTGTGAACCTTTGCCAGAAATGGTAAAGGTAGTTATGCTTAGAGCCCGCGATTGCTCTGCCGGCCCCATTGACTTCACTCAGACGTGGGTGGATGGAGCTCCCAAACGTGGGAGACTTATGTTTGGTGGTCATCCAGAAATGGATGAATCACATTATGTATGTGGTCCCATAGCGCCCTCTATGTTTATTGATATGATATCCAAAGCTTTGTTTATGAGTTCATATTATGCTTTGGATAAAAATGGAATGCATGCTACATCAAAAATGTCATACAAGCTTGTGTTTATTATTCGGTTCACTTGTTATACTTTGAAGTGTTTCGTTTGTCATTATCATGCCCCCAAACACTCTTACGCCTTTGATATGCGCCTAAATGCTTCATGCGCCATTTGATACATGCCTAAATATTTCTTTTGCCAATGAAATGCTCCAATTTCCCTTCTCCTATTGTTATGTCTAATGCTTGTTTTTGAATGAGGTAAACCTTTGTGATTTTATATCAAATGAGATGATTTCAAATGAACACTTGTATTTCTACTTTTGTATCTTGATACCAAGCCTGCTTGAACTTCTCCTATCGCCATGGATATGTTAGACGCTTGCTGAGCTCTTTATGCTCACCCTGTTGATATAAATTTTTTTCAGGGTAGCTTGTCACGCACTGAAAAGCTAGAATTGGGTTAAAGCAGTGAAAGGCTAGAAGATTTTTGAGCTAATCTTTGTTGGATGATCGATTTTTGTTGTATAGTATACTTTACTTCTGATGTAATGTTAAGGATCTGTTGATACTTATGTGTTGTAAAAGTTTAAAGGACCGCTCATGTGTATGGAATGATAAATTTAAGTTGTATAAGGATAAGAACTTATTGTAAATAATTATCTTTTTGTGATTGTATATACTTCTATGATTATGGATTTGTGTTGTGGTTGATGTTTAGTTGAGTTGCCTTTAGATTTTGTGAATCTTTGAGTGAAGTGGATTATGATTTATGTAACGTACAGGTTTATTAATTGTGAATATTGATTTTGAATGATTCTTAGTATCCTCAAATTGTTAGATTGGATCCTGGATTGAATTGATGATGAATTATAATATTATTGATTTTAGACAGGGTCACACCTCCTGAATGTGATAATTCGGGGGGCCTTGACAGAGTTGGTATCAGAGCATGATTTGAGGTTTTCTACGAATTTTGATATGCTAGATGTATAATAAATTTTGAGGTTTAGTGATTTCTATTTAGAGACTGATCAAAAGTTTTCTTTTGTTATTTTTAGGAAGCAAGGATGACGAGATCATCTGGTTCTCCTGTTGCATCTACTTCTAATCAATTGAGTGGAATTATGAAAACTCTAGAGGCGATGACACAAGTAATGCAACAACAAGTCCGACAAGGAAGAAATGATGAAGCTGGGAATTCAAACCAGACTGGGTTGGGAATTGAACAGTTTAAGAAGCTTAGTCCTCCCAGTTTTAGTGGTGAGCCTGATCCAATGGTAGCAGAACAATGGATAATGCGGATGGAGAAAATATTTGATGTTTTAAATTGCCCAGATGATAAGAAGGTTTCTCTTGCTACCTTCATGCTAGAAGGAGAGGCTGAGCACCGGTGGCGAACCATGAAGAGGATTTCTGAAGCTCGACAGGAGCCAATCACTTGGAAGGTATTTATAGAAAAGTTCAATGATAAATATTTTTCAGATTGTATTAGAGAGCAGAAAGAATTGGAGTTCTTGAATCTCATCCAGGGAAATTTGACAGTAGCCAAATATGAGTCTAAATTCACCGAGCTCTCTAGATTTGCCACACATATGATTAATGATGAATATAGGAAAGCAAGAAGATTTGAAAGAGGATTAAGACCAGCAATAAGAAGCCGGATATCAGTTTTAAAACTCCAAGTATACACTGATGTAGTAGAAAGAGCTTTCATACTTGAAAAAGACTTGGAGGAGATCCAAGAAATCAAGGACAAGAATAGCAATGATAAGTTTGTTGGTAAAAGTAAGAGAGGAAATGAAGCAGAAAGAAGTAACGAGAAGGTAAAGGTACCTAGATTTGAGAAAGGAACTCCATCGCAAAGAACTCTATCGTGTACAAAATATGGACGTAATCATGAAACAAGTGAGTGTTTTCGGGTGACTGGAGCCTGTTTTGCCTGTGGAAAGTTAGATCATAAAGTCAGAGACTGCCCACTAAACAAGAAGAAAGAGCCACTACTCCCTAAGCCGACAGCCCATGCTAGAGTATATGCTATCGCAGAACAAGATTCCAGAGCCTATGCTATGGATTGGAGAGGTGAATGGGACAAAGATATTTCTTTTATTGAGTTCACTTACAATAATAGTTACCAATCGAGCATTCAGATGGCTCCTTATAAAGCATTGTATGGGCGAAAATGCAGAACGCCTATATGTTGGGAGGAAGTTGGTGATAGAAAGTTGTTAGCAATAGATAAAATACAAGAGATTACTGAAAATATTCAGGTTATCATAAAAAGGCTAAAGGCTGCTCAGAGTCGGCAAAAGAGCTATGCTGACAACAGAAGACGAGATATCGAGTTCCAAGTAGGGGATTTTGTATTCCTAAAGGTCTCCCCTTCCAAAGGCGTTGCAAGATTTGGAAAGAAAGGAAAGTTAAACCCAAGGTTCATTGGACCTTTTGAGATCCTTGAAAGAATTGGCACTGTCGCTTACAAGATTGCCTTACCACCATCGATGTGTCATATTCATGATATATTTCATGTGTCAATGCTCAGAAAGTATATACCTGATCCCTCTCATGTCATTGAGTATGAGCCGATTGTGATTGAGAAAGACTTATTTTACAAGGAAGAGCCCATTTAGATTATTGATAAAAAAGAGAAAATCTTAAGAAATAGAATCATTACTCTGGTTAAAGTAATTTGGAAGCACAATTCTACAAATGAAATGACCTGGGAGCTAGAGGAAGAAATGAAGAAAGCTTATCATCATCTTTTCGCCGAAAGAGGTATGACAAATTTAGATAACTAAATTTTCTTTTAAGGAGGGGAGAGTGTAACATCCCCCATAAAAGAAAAAAAAAATAGTAAATGTTTGTTTGTAAATATGTGGATTATTTAAATAATTTTTTTTATTAAATAATATTATATTAGAAGCCGAAAGTGGATGTAGGTCACGTTTGACCGAACCACTCTAAAATCTGGTTTGCATTTCCTTTGTGCTATTTATCTTAACTGCAAACTGCCTTCCTTACTTTACTTCAAATATGTTTCCATAAGCTTTCAAAGTTATTATCTGCATGAAACGACTTTTACGTCGGAATTGGATTTCAACATACGAACGCAGTTTTAATCGTCGAAAGTTTTCCGCTGCACTAATTCACACCCCCCTCTTAGTGCTCTTGATTCTAACATGTTTAAGTACCTAACACACAAGTTCCAACTTTATGTAGGTCTGACAGAGTATTTCATCCTCCTGAGAGATATGTGAGACATATTAGAGAAAAGGATGTTAAGGATATTGATCCTCAGACCTACAAGGAGGCTATTATGAATATAGAGTACGGGAAGTGGTAAGAGGCTATGAATTCTAAAATAGATTTTATGTACTCCAATAAGATTTAGAACCTAGTTGATGTTAGGATCAAGAGCGGCACTAAGAGGGGGGGTGAATTAGTGCAGTGGAAAACTTTTCAAATTCAAAAGACTTTCGTTTCGATTAAAACTGATTCGGACGAAAATAGTTTCGATTCAATCCGTTTTGGAGAGATTATAAACTTGAAAGCTTTCATAAAAGTGCAAAAGAGGATTAAGGAGATTTGCAGTAATGTAAATTGCACAAATGAAAAGCAAACTAGGATTTAGAGTGGTTCGGTCAACGTGACCTACATCCACTTTCGGATTCCTCCTCTAACTGTAACATCCCCCATTTTTAAAAATTTAATAAAAGGTTTGTTTGTAAAAATAATGATTATTTAATAATTATTTTATATTAAATGATATTATATTAAAAGTTTATGGCTAGGGGCCTAAGAGTAAATATTAGAAGTTTGATATAATTTATGAAAGATTCAGATTTAAGTTAAAAAAAAAATATAGTGGACATATGTCACTAGCTAACCTAAGGTTGGTGCCACTTATCTTTGCTCTAAAGATGACACCTAGCCCATTTCATGCATGCATGACACCTTGCAACTTTTGTATTAGCCAAAACCCAAATAATTAGATGAAAGGTTAAAGAAAACAAACCTGAAGAGTTGCAGCCAACGTGAGTTTGAGAAGAGAAGGGAAGAAGAAGAAGAAGAAGAAGAAGAGCTTGAGGTTTTTCATCAATTTTCCCACATTTCGGATTCAAATAATTTTAAGGCAAGTGTTCTAACCCCATCCCACAGTAACCTTCTTCTCTTGACTGGGGCTGCTGCTCTAGGGTCGGTTGGGACTTGGAGAGGGTGTTAGGACTCTAGCTACGAGAGTCTTAATTGAGAGGGACATTCATGTAAAACGTACCTAAGTCGACCCCTATTAAAGAGGTGAAGAGGCCAGCTAGGGTTAGGAGGTTATTTTTTAGAGAAGAATTAGGAGTTGTAAAGGAATAGGAGTCTTGAGTAGAAGTCCTATTAGGAGTTGGTTAGAAGTAGGAGTCTTATTAGGAGTTAGGGTTTAGAAGCCCTATAAATAGTCATGTATTCTTTCTCTTTTGATAAGCAATAGATGAATATTTTCTGCAGCCTTTGAGCAGCAACTTGGAGGGAGGAACCCCTATAGAGTTCCAAGGAGAACGATCCCCTAAAGAGATCAACCCTAAGTTTAGAATCTGCAAGGGTTCTAACACTTGGTATCAGAGCAGCATTCTTGATGTCTCACTGCCCTTCCACAGCCATCCATCAGCCCTCCACAACCGCCCAAAGTAATTCCCATAATTGCTTAAAAGATCATCGCTAAATTTTGCCATCATCTCCACCACCGCGGATCATCCTTTGATCTCCCCGTGAATTGTAATAGGTTCTGGTTTCCTACCTTACTACTACTGCAATTTAGTTATCCTTATTCAAAAATCCAAAAAAAAATATTCCTATATTGCTGCATAAACTTTTCGTCACAAAGTTTTCATCTCTACGACGAAAGATACATTACAGAATTCCAACCGCATAGCACTGTCTATTTGATCTTGCTACTGTGTTTTTTCTATCCAAATTTCTACGAAATTTTTATAACATCTTTGACACTTCCTAACAGCAGATTTCCCTTTAGTTTTGTCAAAAAATTCTTAATATAAACCATTGATCTTTTACGTCTAATCTGTTATACTTGAAAATCTGCATTGTAAAATTTCAACCGCGTAGCACTATTTGTTTGATCTTGATATAACGTTTTTTCTATCAAAATCTCTTTGAAATTTTTATGATAGCTTTGACACTTCCTAAAGTAGATTTTCCTTTGGTTTCGTCAAAAAATTCTTAATATAAATCACTGATCTTTTATGTCCAATCTGTTACACTTGAAAATCTGTGCCGTAGAAAATTTCAGCCGCATATTATTGCCTTAACCCATCTATTTGCAATCTTTTTTTATTGAAATTTCTTATACACTTCATAGATTATCTTGGCTTCCATCTAATATTGATCTATTAAGAAATTCATCTCTAAAAACGATTTTGTGTTGCTACAAATTTTTATCGCAAACTGCTGAAATTTTTCAACGAGAATTCTGCTATCGTAACTTGCACCAATTTCCTTGTTGTTATATTGCCAAAATTTTCTTGATTAAATTAGACATCCTTGCTGTCATATAAACTGTGATTTTGCTATCAATTCCCTCCTCAATTCTCTCAAGTTTTTGGTAGAAATTTCATCGAGAAACCGCTATTTCTTCGACGACAATTCTGCTCTTACAAGACAACACAATTCTACAGCAAACTTCCACTGATTTCTATCAAACCTTTGCTGCCATCTACCACAGATCTAAAACTTTCATCCACAACCCTAAAACTCCATCAAACCACACCCTCAAACTACACCCAAAACAGCTACAAAACGAGCCTAAACCGTAACCTACATCCACCAATCCACCAACCCTTTCGATCATCACTTCTCTCAACCTATATATGCCTTTAACCCAACAACAAAAGAGAGATATTAACATCATAGATTTGGAGGCATATACTATAGCATCTAAGGAGGCAATCAATGCTAAATTCGAAGCCTTGGAGGTGCGAATGGAAGATAAGATTCGGACGCTCTTTACCGAACTCAGATTAGGTCGACCACTAAGCCCGAAGAAATCATATCAAGGAGAGAGCTTTGCCCAATCGCACCAAGCCCGAAGAGATGAATTCCAAGGGAGGGGAGGCTCTATGACCGACCCCAACTATCCACGCATGAGATTGGACTTCCCTAGATGGGAAGAAGGAGACCCGATTGGTTGGATTTCGCGTGCGCAGCGATATTTTCGGTATCACAAAACCGCGGACGCATCTATAGTGAAAATTGCAGCTATACATCTTGAAGAGGACGTCATACGATGGTTTGACTAGTTTGAACACACTTATGGAGTCCTTTCATGGTGACAATTCAAAGAAGGACTGATGATCCGCTTCAGACCAACCGATTACGAGAATATTGATGGACAACTAGCAAAGATCCAACAAACCTCCACCATTCAGGAGTACCAAACCAGGTTTGAAAGGTTATCTAATCAAACTCATGATTGGTCTCAGAAACAGCTATTGAGGACCTTCATTGAGGACTTGAAGCCGGAGATCCGAGGAGAAGTTAAAGCGCGACAACCGTACACGCTTATGACAGCCATCTCTTTCGCACGACATCAAGAGGAGCAATTGAACCATGAAACTCGGAGGACTAGGGTCGCTCCTCAACCAACAATATTGAAGCCCTCAGCCCCCCCTACTATCGACCGAGTCCCTACACCAAAGAGATTAACAAGAGAAGAGCTTCGGGAGCGATATGCGAAGGGGTTATGTTGGCATTGTGATGAGCCGTGGAGCCGTGAGCATCGCTGTAGTAAAGGGAGACTTCTTATGATTAAACTAATAGAAGAAGAGGTCATTGAACATCCAGAAGAGAGCCTTGAACATGAAGAAGAAGATGTGGAAGAAGAGCCGCAACCGACCGAAGTTACGGTACATGCACTAGCCGGCTACTCAAACCCGCAAACGATGAAAGTTGGAGGCCTTCTCAAACAACAACCGATCACAGTTCTCATCAATACGGGCAGTACTAATAACTTTTTAAATAGTAAGGTTGCTGTCCAAATGGCCTTACCTATCGAGAATTGCAGCAGGTTTGACGTTAAGGTTGCCGACGGATGGATTTTGAAATATGATATTAGGCGCCCGCGAGTGAAACTATTGCTACAGGACCAAGAGATAATTACATATTTCTTCCTCCTCCCTCTTGATGATCATGAGGCTATGCACAGAATTGAATTGTTGACGACATTAGGTGATGTTTCTTGGAATTTTATGAAACTAATTATGAAATTTTACAGTAAGGAGAAACAAGTGATACTCCACGGGAAACGTGGGGGCGACGTAACGATGATTTGCACACAACAAATGGAGAAGGTTTTGCATAAAGCATGTAGCAGCTTTTTGGTACAACTTGAGCAGCAAACTAAGGGAGAGCCAACAGAATTTGAAGATCCAAATCTACTTTCTTTGCTTGCTGAATTATCAGATATATTTGACGAACCGCACAACCTACCTCTTACCCGTCGGCATGATCATTGTATAACGATTCTTCGAGGCAAATCTCCAGCAAATACTCAGTCATATCAGTATCCACATCTCCAGAAAGATGAAATAGAAAGGATTGTAAAAGAGATACTCAAAATAGGAGTTATTCGGCCAAGTTGCAGCCCCTACTCTTCACCGGTGCTCCTCGTACGAAAGAATGATGAAACATGGCGGTTATATGTTGATTACCGAGCTCTCAATGGCATAACCATCAAGGACAAATACCTTATTCCAATAGTAGATGAATTTCTAGATGAAAGGGAGTACAAATCTTCACAAAGCTGGACCTTTAATCCAGGTATCATCAAATACGAGTGTGTGAAGAAGATATACCGAAAACCACCTTTTGAACACACAACAACCACTATGAATTTTTGTTTTTTTCAACAGAAGGTGAAAAATCTTGGGCATATCATATCAGAGGAAGGTGTGGCAATGGACCCCTTCAAAATTGGAGAAATGCAAAACTGGCCAACCTCGAGGAACATAAAATTACTACATGGCTTTTTGGGTTTAACAGGCTACTACCATAAGTTCGTGAAAAACTATGGAAAGATCAGTGCACCACTTACTTCTCTACTGAAAAATGATACCTTCTAATGGTCGGACAAAGCCTCCACTACCTTCGATAAACTTAAGGCAGCCATGACGACGATGCCGGTGCTAGCGCTACCAAATTTCAATCGACCCTTCATCATTAAGGCCGATGCATCTGGAGACAGAATGGGAGGCGTTCTCATGCAAGATAGTCGACCACTCACATACATTAGCAAGGCATTGTCTCCCCCCTATCAAAACATGTTAATATATGATAAGGAGATGCTCGTCATTATGCACGCAACAACGAGATAGAGATCATACTTGATCAGGCGATGCTTTTAAATCAAGATCGACCATAAAAGCCTAAAATATCTCTTGGAGCAGAAGATATCTTCCCCTGAGCAGCAAAAATGGGTAACAAAGGTTCTTGGATATGATTATGAAATAACTTACAAAAAGAGGAAAGAGAATGTTGTTGCAGATGCGCTTTTACGGCTACCTAAGCAAGCTGAATTTTTTGTCATTTCACTTTCGACTAGTGACTTCCTTGAGGATATTAAGATGGAATGGCAAGAAGATTCGGAGACCAGTAAGATCATAAAAAAAATGGAGGAAGCACCAAGCTCTATGGCTCATTACAATTGGGACACAAAAGAATTACACTATAAGGGATGCATTGTGCTTGTGACAAATTATACTTGCATCTTCACGAGCAGATTTTGGACAAAGTTATTCCGGTATTAAATTGAAAAGGAGTATGGCATATCACCCACAAATCGACGACCAGACGAAAGTTGTAAATAGGTGCTTGGAGACAACCCAAAGCCACCCACCAAATATGACTGCACAAGGAGAACTCCAAACCCAGCCAAGTGTCATTATTGATCGACGGATCGTGACTCGACGACGACAACCCACTACTGAAGTGCTAATATAGTGGGTGAACCTACCAATAGAAGATGTCACTCGGGAGAACTATGATGACTTGAAGATCAAATTTCCAGAATTCATGAATCGTCAGCCTCGAGGACTAGGTTGATTTGAAGAGGGCGGGTCTGCTAGGACTCTAGCTAGGATAGTCCTAATTGAGAGGGGTATTCATGTAAAACATACCTAAGCCGACCCCTATTAAAAAGGTGAAGAGGTCGACTAGGGTTAGGAGGTTGTTTCTTAGAGATGAATTAGGAGTTGTAAAGGAATAGGAGTCTTGAGTAGGAGTCCTATTAGGAGTTGGTTAGAAGTAGGAGTCTTGAGTAGGAGTCCTATTAGAAGTTGGTTAAAAGTATGAGTCTTTAGTAGGAGTCCTATTAGGAGTTAGGGTTTAGAAGCCTTATAAATAGTCATGTATTCCTCCTCTTTTGATAAGCAATAGATGAATTTTTTCTACAGCCTTTGAGTAGTAACTTGGAGAGAGGAACCCCTATAGAGTTATAAGGAAGCTGATCCCCTAGAAAGATCAACCCCAAATTTATAATCTATAAGGATTTAAAGAAAAAAAGGTGGTCAGATAATGCTGGGAGAAGAATGGCAAAGTTTATAATCTATAAGGATTTAAAGAACAAAGGTGGTCAGGTAATGCTGGGAGAAGAATGGCAGCACCTATTCCTCTTCCTCTCCTCTTCTCTCGGCTAGAATTCTTCTTTGGCCGGCTAGATGCAGAAGAGGTTTTGGTTTGTGATGATTGAAGACGCTGTGCATCCCTTGTTATGCTTCCCTCCGTCTTAGCTGCCAACTCCTCACCTAATCCGAGTCCAACTCAGATTACGTCTTGTTATAGCTCCGAGCTGGTTGAACCTGGCGTTGGAGCTTGCAAATGAGTTCGAGTTGGGTTCAGCCAGATTTGAGTTGAATCAAAGTAGGACTCAAACTTCGATCGATCTGAATTGTACTTTAACTCGAATTTGAGCTGAGTTGAACTTGAGTTAGGATGGATTGGAACCTTGAGCCTGAGCTTGATTAGGACGGATTAGGATCAATTTGGAGTTCCAACTCAAACTCAGCTTGATCGTCCCTAATAACCTAATATCCGCAAAGGTCATATTGTACATACTTAAAGGTGTTAATATAGTTTTTCTTGCTTGGGAAACAAATCTCAAGCTGTATTTTCTAACACGAAAAAAAATCTACACAAATTGCCAAAAGGAAAAAAAAAAGGCAAGTATTGATCATCAACCTTTTTTTCCTTTTCAAATCTCGGAACCAATTTACTTTCTTCTTTACATGGTGCTCTTGGAATGTTAGTTTTTATCTTTATATGGAATGTTTAAGTTTTTATCTTCATAATTAATCCCACATTTGAAGATAAAAACTTAAACATTCCATATGAAGATAAAAACTAACATTCCAAGAGCACCATATAAAGAAGAAGGTAAATTGGTTCCGAGATAACTATGATGTCGAGGGGCTATAATAAACCATTAAGAAATGCCTATTATCAGTTGATATATATTATTTATTACTACAATGAGAAAACAGGGCTTTTAAGCGGAAACTAGGTCCAAACATCATATAATAAATACAAAGGCCTTTTGAGCACAATTTTTATAGTGGACAAAGGAACGCAAAACCCAAAAGGCTAAACAGGAACATGGATGCAAATGTTGAAAAATAAGGTCCAAAGGATAACGTGCATTAGTGGATAGGAACTTTGGATGATCAACCTAATTGTTCTGCCTAAGTTTTTGCCATTTGTCCAAAGGCCGAAAAGAACTGCCTCCTCATGGTACCATAGTACGTACTAGCTGGCATACCAGTACACCAGCACAGACCAGAACCATACCGGTCTGGCGATAGACAGATACAGATCCAGTTATCCGAAATGTCAATCCTCATTCAAAGCATTGCAATAGTTCAATCCTTGGCCTACGATGGCTTAAGGGTTGCATCATATCAGCATTTCCCCTTGACAGCATCAAGCACAAAATAAAAGGGCCAGTTAAATTGATCTTCCCATCACTGCAACCAAAAATTAATATCATAGGTCGCAAAGAAGAGAGAAGAAAATATGTAGATGCAGTAAAAAGTGGGATGAAAAGATATGGGACAGTAGGTACCAACAAAGACATGATCAAAGAATGACAGAAGTGGATAAAGTTCAATTTCCTTTACTATTAACAGAAGCAACATTGTAACACAACCAATCAATCACCTTTTCAACATAAATTCTTACTTGATCTCCTAAACCTTATTCACATCACAACCAGCATACTACGCACCAGTTGGAATCTTATTCATCCTGAACATGAGATCCAAGACTCTGACAAACCTTCATTTACTAAGCTCTTAATAGCCTTCAAAGCCCATAAAGAAATATCACAGAAAAAAATTCCATCACATAGAAAAGGAGAAAAACCTATTAGCACAGATTCAAATAGACCAAACTGATCCAACATTAACCATAACTAGACATAGGCTGCTTCAATTGACAGACTGGGTTATCTTTTCATCAACAAGGTGTATGATCTAAGACATGCTTCTAATCATCCATAACACTTTCATTAAAAAAGATAAAATAAAATCACATTTGAATAATAACTTAACTTGGCTAGACACTATTAGAATTATGTTGGAAGAGCTGCCAATCTCATATACCTACAAAGCTCATAATGACTTTTGCTGTATGCTGGCTTGCCAAGTCTTTGCAACAGGAAGATTGCAACAAAAAATTTTCTCCATCCCTCTTCACATTATAAAGGTCGTTAATGTGCAAAAGACT
Source organism: Musa acuminata AAA Group (assembly GCF_036884655.1). Lineage (NCBI taxonomy): Eukaryota > Viridiplantae > Streptophyta > Magnoliopsida > Zingiberales > Musaceae > Musa > Musa acuminata. The sequence goes on from NC_088357.1 coordinate 26,857,376, forward strand.
CCCAACAATGTGGTGTTTGGGGTGACTCAATATATGCAACCTTACCTCCACAAGAACAACTTTTTTTCTTTTTTTCCTCTTTTTTGCTCACACCCTGAGCAACCATACCATGGTTCCTAGCCCCCAAGGATCTGCTCCCCACCCATCTCGTTTATACATCTCTTGCCAATATTACTAGTTACTGTTTTTGCTTGTGAAATTCATGAATGCTGAGCAAACAAAGGTCATATAGTCTATAGAAAATATAATCATTTAGGCATTAAATAAGAAACTTAATGGATGGAACTTTAAAGCCTAATGAACCTTCTCAATTATATTGCATGCCATAAGAGGGTAAAAACATCTGATGGATTACATGAACAATAAGACATCGATCACTAAGAAAAGAATCTCCGCATTAATAATTATTCAATTACTCTAATTTAATAACAAAAATTAGTCAAGAACACAAATTAAATAAATATTTATGGCTTTTGGCAACAAGATTCATTACACAGGTGAAATCACAAAAAGGAATTAATACCTAGACAAAATATTATAGTAACAATTGAAAATTTCAAAGAGAGTATTGATAGGAACATAGTTTTCAAAATCAAAATTCATATACATTGACTACCAACAGAGAGTTTAGCGGAGAAAGCTACACAAAAAACTTACCAACTCATTCTGCACAAATAACTAAGAAAGGTGAAGCAAATCATGCTTTTATACATCAAAATACTGCAGACAAAGAAGAACAACAATGTTTTAATCACTAACAACTACAAATATGCACATACATCCAAGAATAAAAAGATTGACAACAATTCATTTAGTCAAACAAAATAGCTAGACCATCCAAAACTGCTTAAAAGCAGCAAACAAAGAGATAAATTTGGCATCATCCTCAAAGAGCAACATGAATCAAAATAGACTAAGATCAAAGCAACCAACTACTAATTTAATAATATGTTTGAACTTCAAACAGCATCCAAACGAGCACCTAATGTACCTTTAGCAACCTGAAATAACTGAACACTAACCTACTTCTCACTTGATATGCTAGTCTTTGACCCATTTCACAATCAGTAACATTCTAAAACAAAAGATCAAGAAGCAATTGAGCAAAATGACAGCATTACAAGTGCCGGACATCAAAAAGCCTATGTTGTATGTGGAGTAATCAATGAATTACCTCATTGTACTTCCCTACGCTGTAGGCAGCACACGTTCTTGAAGAAGCAATTCACTTTGATCTCCCTATAGCATCAAGAATAAGCTTCACTGTCTCCTTGTTCAGATCAATCCTTCGCAAGTGCTGCCTCATCTGAGTTGTTTTTAATTTTTTAAGCTTTTCTTCCATCGATTTTGCCTTAGCAACATCTACCATCTCTAGGGCCCTCTTGATGGCTATCCCACACAAATACTCATCTGCCATTTTGGTTACTGTCTCCCACAAGTATGGAAACTGAATCTTAACCCTTACAATATCCCCACTCTCACAAACAATAGCATCATGGCACTTTGACACAACAAGAGAGGTCAACTGCTGCTCATTTGATTTCCGAATGTTCATCATCTCACTCTCGCTTTCTTCATTGTCCTCACTGTCAGCACTATTAGCATCAAGATGCTCTGAGGTTATCCTATTAACTCCCCAAACTTTCTTAGAGAGCTTATACCCATCCTGCTCATGGGGTTTGGTGAAGGTTGGGTCTGCACCATTTTTGGCACGGGCATTATTTGTCTCAAACTTCTTCTTAAGCCTTCTCACTTTATCAGCGAGCTGCGTGTTACTGAAATCCGTTTGGAAGGAACCTTTGATAAAATTCCGAATGTCTTCCATGTCATGGGCAGAAGCAGCAACAGTGCCCTTCTTACTTCGGTACTCCACCAGGCCCTTAAGTAAAGCTATTTCATTGTCTAAGCTCCACAGTCTTTGAAACAATTGGCGCTTCTGTCCACCATGATTATCCAGCTCAGAGCGCTCCACCACGTCATGCTTCCTTTTCAGAGATTCTCGGTCCTGCAAAGGAGCAGGGGAATTGGCTTGCTTGCTCGGCTTGTTAGGGGTGTCCATAGGCTTGGTGTTTATGGGCTTGATCGACGGATCCACGGCACGAGATGGGCGGGAGGCAGGGGTAACAGGTGCATCGTCAGAGGAATCAGATTCAGAGTCAGAATCACCAGAGGAACCAGAATCCGACGGCTCAGGCGTTGGTTTAGGCAGTGGTTGGAACTGTGGCTTTGGTGGTGGTGGTGGTGGCGGCGGCGGCGGCAGCGGCTTATTCATTGTATTCGCCTCATCAGAGTCGGATCCTTCATCGCTGGAACCTTCGTCGTCGTCGTCTTCTTCCTCTTCACTTCCGTTGTCTCCCTGGTGCTTGTTTCTTTGGCCGTCTTCCTCGTTACTACTGTCGTCGTCATCTTCTTCACCGTCGTGGCTGGAGGTGGCAGCGGAAGGGTGCTTGGAGGGCTTCATGGGCTTGGGTACCTGAGGAACAGACGAGAGGCGCACATCCTCTTCTTGCTCTCCTTTTTCGTCGGATGAAGAGGAAGCGTACGAGAAGTCGGATGCAGAAGACTCGGCTTCAGCAGCAGCGCGTTTCGAGGACATGTCGGCCAGGAGGGACTTCCGCTAGGGTTTGGCAAAAGGAAAGGGAAACCCAGGGTCTTGGGTGTGATTTAGGGAATATGAGAGCTTTATATACAGGGCGCAGTTAGAAACACGATTTTTCATATTTTGACGATTTTATTATTTTTATAAAATTATATAAATATTTTGACGATTTTTTTTAATTCATATTTTAAATTTTTCTAAAGATACCTCATTTTTATAGTGATCGTAATTTTTTTATAAAAGGGTAAGAATGATTTTAATAAAAAGAATATATATAATACAAGTAGCACACACACGATTCACTACGACAAAACATGGCGACTAAAAATCACAAACAAAAGCAAGCCCATAAGTCGAAGCTACCATACTTAAGGCGCGATCAATAAGCATACACAAGTAAATCAATCGTCTCCCATGTGACACTATGCTGTTCTCCTAAGGCAAAATGTGTTTCCACGTTAAGTTAGAAGGTTGGCAAATACAAATTATCTATCTTTAATCACCTCCTTCTCATAATCATCACCCACATAAGAGCATCAAAGCTATTAGAGGTTTGATAGGGATGAATCTTGATACCCTTTAGCTTCCTAAGCAACACTTAAATGAAGATCTGGAGCCACCTACTCCCTACGATCGTTGATAGGAGGTCACATCACCTACCCCGATTTCCTGAAGTGGGCTCACAGGAATCACTCCTCATTGATCCCATAATCTAGAAAATAAACTTGACTTCGCATTAATGGTCGACGGCATGGCCCGGCTTTACCAATCTTCCTTCTCGGACGAAAGATAAGGAGACCACACCCTACCTAACCTAAAGAAGCAAGGAAGCCCAATTGGAGATGTCATCCTAACAATCCACAAATGCTGCCCATGGGAGCATACATCGGCAAGCTGCTCGTATTAAATATTTCTGTCATGTCAGGTAAGAGGAGCCTTGACGGATGTTTGTTCGCTCCACCCAATACCCAGGTATAAAAGACATGCCTCGGGCCAAGATAGGACAAGTAGGTGAAAGAGACTCTTTACTCTCTTAATTCACTATTGATATTGTTATCTTTCTCCCCCTTTGTTTTCTTAACTTAAGCATCAGAGGGGTCGAGTCGAGATACCCCTAGTGCAGGCCTGTCATACAGGGCCATCGACATGGTACGAAGGCATAGCTAGAAGGCTACACAACAGAGGAGATCGCCTAGCTCCTAAACCAAGCTTCGCCACTCGAAGATTGGACCATGCTCCTAGTGAACCACCTCTTCCTACAACTTTCTTCATCTTGCCCGTAATGCTTGCTCTCCACGTCAGCAAAGAGGAGTCACCAAAAGGGACCTGCACTTTCAGTAGAGAATCAATCGGGCCGACTTACCAATTGACGGTTTTTGTGTGTTAACATTTTGGCACTAAAAAGAGGGCTGAATATCGTAGGAACATCCTTCTACTTCTCCTCCTAATAAGCACTCCGGTGAGGAGGCGCTACCTACGACCCCTAGCCCCTTCAAGCAAAAAGGGCATGTGCCTCCCTTTTGCTAGTCATAGGTGCCTTGCAAGCCAATCACATGAGTGATGACACGTGTGGCATGATATGTACTCTTTTTTGCTTATTATATTATTTAGTATTTTATCATTTTATATTGATTATTGCTTGAATATATTGTGATGTTCATGGATCTGTACAATAGGAATTAAATCGTGATGATATTACGATAATGAGACTGATTTGCCCTTAAACACAGACCCTAAATGAGATCTATAACCTCTAGTCCCTTCGAGTAGAGAGGGCACGCACCTCCCTTCTTCTAGTCATAGATGCTCTACAAGCCAATCACATGAGTGATGGCATGTGTAGCATGAAACGCATTCTTTTTACTTATTATATTATTTAATATTTTATCACTTTATATTGCTTATTGTATGAATATATTATGATGTTCATGGATCTGTATAATGGGAATTGGATCTTGATAAGATCACAATAATGAAATCGATTCACCTTTAAACACAACCCTAAATAATCCTAATCATAGGATACTTTAGAGGGACATCAAGATAACCAGACAAATTGGTATACTGTATACCCGTTCATATGATAGAGGTGGGGTCTCATAGTTGCTTCTGGAGGGACACTAGAGATACAGTGCATGTGCTCATTGGAAAATGAATTCATTGATTGATCCACTCATGGAATGCTGGATGGTTGATGATGCCTTATTGTCAGACAATGTTTCTATAGTCCTAGTGGTGTATTTGATCCTTAGACTTAAGATGCCAAGGATGTCTTGTACGAGTACTACACTCTTTGATATCCGACTTATAGGCCTGGAAATTTCAAATCTAGCATAGCTAATCATCGAGAGTGGTAGCTAACCTTACAAGGGCTATTGAGTATTGATAGAGGATCATCCGTTCTCAATGTTATGAGAGGAATATCTCATGTGTTATTGCTTAGATAAATCTTTATCTAGGGTCATTCGAATTGAGAGAGAAAGAGTTCTCCAAGAGAATCTGATTAGAGCGAGGCTCGAATAGAAACCGTATAGGTCTAATAGCACCATGCCTAGTATATGATCTTTGAGGTACTAGATGGAAAAGGGACTATAGAGACTTGGTAACTGAGGATAAATAGGTCCAATAGATTAGATTTTGTTATATCGTCAAGGGACTACGGCATAGTGGCCTAGTACGTCCATAGTCGATGAGTCTAATAAATTATTATGAAGATAATAATTCACTGAGCCCAAAGAAGTTCTGATAGGTATGACTCACGGTCAACTCAATATTGGACCTAGAGAGTTACACACATATGATAGGTGTTGCGATGAGTATAGGTTTGGATATAAAAGATTCGTTTGAGCCCTTATCTTATTGGATATCCAATAAGCCCCTGAATTATTAGATCCTATAGATGAGATCCAATAAGTGCCAATGAGAGATTATTGGGTACAGATCCACCAATCGAAGTAGCATGGATAGTTGGATGGAGATCCGGTACCCAATATAGTAGGATCCATTAAGGTAAATTGATAAGAGGTCTCTATAAATAGAAGGGAACCAAAGGGTCTTGAGCTAGGTTCTTTTTAGCTGTCTCCTTCTATTCTCCTCTCTTCCTCTCATCCTCAAACTATAGCCCCTATTTGGGGCATATGGATAGCAAGAAGGGGCAACCCCTTCTTGATTGAATGATGCGCATGAGGAAGAGTTTTGGACAGCAATTTGAGGAGCATCTTCGCAGCCTCTATCATGTAGATTACTACTAGAGAGGAGGGCATTTGAACTCCTTCATATAATCTTATAGATCTATAGAAATTTAGAGATATACGATCTCCCTAGATAACACAATCTTTCATATACGTAGTTTTCGGTTTTGTGAGTTTTTTGCACACCAACTTTTGCATGATGATAAGAAACCTTTTTCTGAGGGAATTCTAGGATTTTATTTTTTATTCTTGTATTGCATATGTGATGTCACCCTAGATTTCCCAATAGTGATATTAGAGCTAGGTTGCTCGTGAAAAAGATTGACTTTAAACTGTGTTGTTGTGTTCAATCGCGTTAAAATTATTTTACACGATTGCTGTAATTTTTTGTCATAGTTTTTAAATTTGTGCTCCACCTTTTCTTATTGTTAAGAGGTATTTTAGAGAGGGCTTTTGATGTCAAATTTATTGATACAAAAGGGGAAGAATGGGTAGCAATTGTTGCTGCCCCTTGGATTGGCTGAAGGCTACTTGCAGCCTTGGCCGAGAGCTCCAATTTGATGCTCTCGGCCTAGCCAAAAGCAGCAGGAATGAGACAACAAGGCTGCTCTCAACCCGCTGCATGGCAGCCCCTATAACCAGGTTTCTTGACTATAGGGGGCACCACAGGTGGCTAGGTTTCTTAGCTACCCAAATGCCCTTGGTAGCCAGGACTCTTGGTCGCATGGGGCAAGTAGACAACCAGTTTTCCTAGCCACCCAAGGCTGCCCCACAGCCAGGGTTTCCTAGCTGCAAGGGACTCCTTGGTGGCTAGGGTTTCCTGCTAGTCATAGGCCCAACAAGCCAATCACGTGAGTGATGGCACGTGTGACTTGATACAGAATCTTTTTGCTTATTATATTTTACCATATATCACTTTATAACTATTGCATATATATATATATATATACATATATATATATATACATACATATATATATATACATACATATATACATATATATATATAGTGATGTCCTTGGATTTGTGCAATAAGAATCAGATCGTGATGATATCACGAAAATGAGATCGATTCACCTTTAAACACATATCCTAAATAATCCCGGTCATAGGTTACTCGAGAGGGATATCGTGATAACCGGACATATTTGTGTGCTGTATACCCATCCATATGATGGATGTAATGGTTCTCATAGCTGCTCGTGTAGGGACACTAGGGATACAGTACAGGTGCTCATTAGATAATGAGTTCACTGATTGATCCGCTTACGGAATGCTAGATGGTTGATGATGCCTTATTGTCAAACAGTGATTCCGTAGTCCTAGTGGTATATCTGGTCCTTAGACTTGAGACACTAAGGATGTCCTGTATGAGTGCTCCACTCTTTGATACCAGACTTATAAGTTTGGCTGTCTCAGATCTAGTACAATTAGTCATTGGGAGTGGTAGTCGACCTTACGAGGGTCATTGAGTGTCGATAGAGGATCATCTGTTGAATCTCGTATTTTGATGATGAAACTACTTGATATATGTTTATGATTTAATCTGCGTTTTAAGTGACGCAGGATGCTTCGATCCGGATGAGACAATTAAAGCAGGAAAATCATGTTGTGCCGGAGGAACATGTCAGAATATTGGACGTCGGGCCGGTGGATCGGTCGACATATCGACAGAAGGCTTCGGGCGATGGACTCGGGCATCAGGCCAAAAAGAGCGGGTATTGTGCCAAGGATATCAGAGTTGCGGAGCCAATAGGCCGATTGGGCAATAGGCTGCAGGAAAGGACGATGCGCCGAAGAATCGAACGAAGCGTCGAGGGACCAATGACATGTCGGACAACTTGGTTAATTGCTTAGGATTAATTGTTTCGATCGAAGTTTTTGTTTTTGAGTGTGCAGGATTAACTACGATGAAAGAAAGACATGCAGCAGGAGTTGCGCCGGAGTCAAGACAATGATCACGTTGGGAGTTCGAGAGTTCTACGGAAGTTCGGACGGTCGTCGGAGGTTCTACGGGAACAAATCCGAGAAGTCCAGGAGCTTGCCAAAGGAGCTCATCAGAACTTGCCAAGTGGATCATCGCAAGTCCAGGAGTTTGCCGGAAGTCCGCAGGAGCATCACCGAGGGTTCGTCGGATGATCGACGGAAGTTCGCCGGAAACTCGTCGGAAGAAGCGATTGACGCACCAGAGCAAGTTGTAGAATTTGTCTTAGGAAATAATCGTAGTTAGCACATTGATTAAGTTAGAAATGGGAGGTGATCCCATTAGCTTAATCTTGGGACAATTGGGCCCCTGAAGAACTCAAATTGGGCCGAATGGATCAACCCATTTGGACCCAGGTTATTGTGGGAGGTGCAACCGCCCAGGCAGGGAGGTAGCATCGCCCAGGCTATGTCTCCCAGCGAGATTGGGCGGTGCAACTGCCCCAGCCAAGAGGTTCAACCGCCTAGGGCTCAGTCTCCGAGCGAGACTGGGCGGTGCAACCTCCTCTGTCAAGAGGTAGCACCGCCAGAGCTCAAGTTTCGAGCTTTGCCAGGCGGTGCAACCTCTCCAGTCAGGCGGTGCAACCGCCTGAGCTCAGTCTTCAAGCTCTAGCAGAGAGGTGCAACCGCCCCTGACAGAGGTGGCACCGCCTAGAGGCTCAGTCTTCGAGCTCTGCCAGGCGGTGCAACCGCCCCAGTCAGGAGGTGCAACCGCCTGATCCCGGAATTCCGGGAATTGACATATTTGAGCTCCAAATTTGAACTAGGTTGGGGCCTATAAATACCCCACCCATTCAGCACTGAAAGTACAGAACACACACTCGAAATCTTGCTGTCTTTCTGTGTTTCTTAGAGCTCAAAATTGCTAGTTCTCCTCTTTCTATTCTTCAAGTTTGAGTTGTAAAGAGAGGAGAGAAAACTTCTGTAAGGGTTGTCTCCTAAGCCCGCCAAAAGGAGTGAATATGTAAGAGGGTGGTTGGCCTTCGCCTATTGAAGGAAGGTCTCTAGTTGACGTCGGTGACCTCGTCGGTGGAGGAAGCCAAAAGTGGAGTAGGTCAAGATTGACCGAACCACTCTAAATCTCGGTTTGCATTTCCCTTGAGCATTTTACCTTTACTACAAACTTTTCAATAGCTTATTGCCTTCTGCGATTTTACGAACGAGTTTCAAGGTTCAGACGTAAATATGCGTTTAGACGTAAATCTGCGTTTAGACGTAAATCTGCTTTTTCGTATGAAGATCTTATTGCAGATTGCATTTACGTTTTGAGCTGTACAATAGCAGCACACTGCCTTTATACTTCTACTTAAACTGCGTCTTATCTAATCAAGTGATTTACGAATCGGCACTTAGACGTAAATCTGTTTCTTCGTACGAACGTCGGATTTCAGTTTGCGCCGATATTCTGGTTTTCATCATAACTGCAAACTGTCTGCATAGATTGACTGTAACCTTGCTTAGTATCAACTTTCATACAGAGTTGTCTTTATCGTTCAAACGCAGCTTTCGGTTTTAATCGCAGAAAGTTTTCCGCTGCACTAATTCACCCCCCCCCTCTTAGTGCTCTCGATCCTAACAATTGGTATCAGAGTAGGGTTTTTCTCATTTTGGATTTACACCCGAGAGAAATGGCTCTTCATGGCTTTCAAGAGGGCTTATCGGTCTTTCGTCCACCGTTGTTTAACGGATTGGACTACACTTATTGGAAAACTCGAACGAGAGTTTTCTTGATTTCTTTGAATTTGGATTTATAGAATATTGTTGAAAACGATTTTCAACTTCCCTCTAAATCGATGAACGAATGGTCGGATTTGGAGAAGAAGTATTTTTCTTTAAACGCAAAGGCTATGAATGCCTTATTTTGCGCTTTGGACAAAAATGAGTTCAATCGGATTTCTACGTGCGAAACGGCTTTTGACATTTGGCGAACACTTGAAATCACGCACGAGGGAACTAGTAGAGTCAAAGACTCAAAAGTTAACATTTTATTGCATGATTTTGAGCTTTTTCGAATGCAACCAAGCGAGACTATAGGCGACATGTACACTCGTTTCACGGATGTCGTCAATAGTTTAAGAGCTCTTGGCAAATGTTTTTCGAATTCTGAACTTGTGAACAAGATTTTGCGTTCTCTTTCTAAGAAGTGGGATTCAAAAGTAACGGCTTTATAAGAAACAAAAGATTTAAATATTTTTCCACTTGAAGAACTAATTGGTTCATTGATCACATATGAAATGACGTGCAATGCACGTGAAGAACTTGAGAACCACCTTCCAAAGAACAGGAAGGATTTGGGACATAGAACATTTGAAGACCACTCGAGCATAAGCTCAAGTGATGGTGAACTTAAACAACAAATGAAACAAAAATTAAAAAGTAAAAAGAACGAAACTACTTGCTTTGAACGCAAGAAGAAGAACAAAAATTGGGATGAATCGAACTCCTCCGAAGACGAGGAGAAAATCAACAAAGGCGAGGTGGCAAACTATGCCTTTACGCCTTTCGACGCTGAGGTAATCAAAATGCCTTTAATTTACTTTGAAATTACATAATGCTTTTCATAATGCATTTTTATTTTTTATTTAATTTTCTTGAAAGTTGCATGTTTAATAATTTTATAATGAAAATACAAAAAATTAGGAATCATGCTTATCATTCTAGTAATTTTGAAAATAATCATGAAAATTACATGTTTATGATAAACAAAATGATTTTGATTAAAAATACCTTATGAAATCATGCTATATGTGGTTGAGAAGTAATAATGTGTATCATATTGATTTCCTTTGTTATTTCTCGATTTTGAGTATATGAAATCATGTTTAATTTGAAGTTATGATTAATGAGTATATATTTTTGAAATTTTGATGATTCTTGATATTTATGGATTATCGATTTTCATGATAATAACAGTGGCTTTAAAAATAAAATTGATGCATGTTTTCATAAATGAAAAGGCATGCTAACATAAAATCGATCACTTAAAATGAAACACTTAAAAAGGGAGAAAATATATTATCAATGAAATCATGAATCTATTTATGTTATAAATTTTGTGAGCCATAAAAATGATTCTGATGATTTAAATTTGAAATGAGTTTTATCAAAATCATGATCTTGATTTATCAAATTGAATGAATTGAAAATGAATGATGATTTTTCTCTTGAATGATTGTGACTTGTATTCCTTGTATTCATGATATGATTTTTATGTAATTCTTTGTATTCATGAAATATTTATCTCATCACCCATTTATTTCTTTTCAATATTCCTCAAGTGATGATATGAATGCATGAGATATTCATGAATTTATTTTGATGTATGCAAATGAGAAGTTTCGATCATGCATGGTAGGATGCAATGTGACAAATTAATACCATGATGATTTGAAATATTTATGATTTAGAATGATGCATATGCTTTTTATTATGATAATATATGATGTGTATCATGAATTCTTAAAAAAAAATTAAATAAATAAATGTTTATATCATGTTAGATGGTTTTACATATTATGCATGATAAGCTATAGTGATGAGTGAAACAATGATTGAAATAATATGAATGATGATTTGGAATCATGCATATAATAATGAGTTTATATGTTTTGAAAATGTGCATGTTTTAATTTGAAAATATAATGATGCACAAATGAGATTGATACTAACCTTTGTCATGATTTAAAAAAAATGATGCAAAGGGTTTTTCCCTTCTTTTTGACAATGACAAAAGGGGAAATAGCTAGCTTGCACAATTCAAGAAGAAAGCAAAAATTGCGCTTCTCAAAAGAGAAGAAATTGCTATCTTGAACATCACCAAGAAGTGCTATCTTGCAAGTCTCAAGACACACAAATGCAATCATGCAAAATTTGTAATTTTGCACATTATTAAAATTTATGATGCTTTGGTGATTATGCATGTTCTAAAATGTTATAAGATTCACTAGCTTGCATGATGTAGAACTTAGCTATATTGAACATCACCAAGGAATGCTATCTTGCCTATCTCAAGAAGCAAAAAGTCAACTTGCATATCTAGCAAAACTTATATTTCAAGAAGCAAGAGTTGCTTTCTTGAACATCTCAAAATTGCTAGCTTGCGGGCCTTAAAATGTAGAAATTTTTTGCTAGCTTGTATATGGTAAACTTGCTATCATACTACCATGATGATGAGCATGCCTTATCTTCATGATTATATTTGAAAAACTATGGTAAAAATATATCCGAATGATTAAACGTGTTAAAATTATTTTTCGGACTTTTTTTATTGAATGATCAAATCACTTGATTGCCATAATGATTTTACACAATTACTTGCCATGATTACATGTTGGAAATTATGTGCTTAAATATAAAAATTTCCATGATAATAAGCATGTTTTACCTTCATGATTGTAATTGAATATCTCTAGTAAAACCTTGTCCGAATGTATGAAAGTGTCAAATTTCATTTTTGGATTTTCTTGATACATTATCCTCTTCCGAACTTAACAAGCATATGTCATATCAAGTTTAATTCACATCATTGATTTTTGACATATGGAATCATCTAGCAAATGCACTTATCATATGAAAAATATTTTTCGAGAAACATATTTGATGATTCCCTCTTATAAAAGGAAGATATTTTTACATACAAGGATTTGACTCACTTACATATCTTAATCCTTGCAAAAATGAAGTGTGCTTTAATATCTTATCGATTTGAACTTCACATATGGCTTTCCTCCTTCATGTAAAAAGATAACAAATAAAAAGGAAGAAGCAATAAAAGCTATCTCCATGTCATGTTTTCCTCGAGATGTTTGCATAATTGGTATCCTATCACTCACTGTTGGAAAATGACATGAACCAACTTATGGCATCGCACTTATATTTAAAATTTGCTTATATCGTTCTCCTTGTTGTTGATGACAAAGGGGGAGAAATATAGAAATTGATACTATGAGTGTATTTGAAGAATATGAATAGATGTCATGAATGCCATATTATGATGAGATATCAAAAGCAGCATTCATATGAATAGGTGCTATGAATGTCATATCATGTTAAGATATCAAGAACTTGAATCGCAATTTTACATATTGATATCTTGCCATTTAATAATAGCAAACTTGCATGATAGTAACAATAGATATTATGTTTTTCATGCAATGAGTTAAACTTACATCACAAACACTTGATTGTGGTACTTCTACTTTTTGTTGATGACAAAGGGGGAGAAGTATGTTGATGACATGACATGTTATGCATAAGTTTATGCACAAGTTCATAATGACGTGTTGCAAGTATTCATGATGAATATTGCAATGACTTGAATTTAGTTTGAATTCAAGATTCTATCAATATGGCATATTGATAGGGGGAGTTTGTTTAAACTCCGGGAGTTAAGTTTAACTCCGTCATCAAGTGGTTGTCATCATCAAAAAGGAGGAGATTGTTGAATCTCGTATTTTGATGATGAAACTACTTGATATATGTTTATGATTTAATTTGCGTTTTAAGTGACGCAGGATGCTTCGATCCGGATGAGACAATTAAAGTAGAAAAATCATGTTGTGCCGGAGGAACATGTCAGAATATTGGACGTCGGGCCGGTGGATCGGTCGACATATCGACAGAAGGCTTCGGGCCGTGGACTCGGGCATCGGGCCAAGAAGAGCGGGTATTGTACCAAGGATATCGGAGTTGCGGAGCCAACAGGCCGATTGGGCATTAGGCTGCAGGAAAGGACGATGTGCCGAAGAATCGAACGAAGCGTCGAGGGACCAATGACATGCCGGACAACTTGGTTAATTGCTTAGGATTAATTGTCACGATTGAAGTTTTTGTTTTTGAGTGTGCAGGATTAACTATGATGAAAGAAAGACATGCAGCAGGAGTTGCGCCGGAGTCAAGACAATGATCACGTTGGGAGTTCGAGAGTTTTACGGAAGTTCGGACGGTCGTCGGAGGTTTTGCGGGAACAAATCCGAGAAGTCCAGGAGCTTGCCAAAGGAGCTCATCGGAACTTGCCAAGTGGATCGTCGCAAGTCCAGGAGTTTGCCGGAAGTCCGTAGGAGCATCACCGAGGGTTCGTCGGATGATCGACGGAAGTTCACCGGAAACTCGCCGGAAGAAGCGATTGACGCACCGGAGCAAGCTGCAGAATTTGTCTTAGGAAATAATCGTAGTTAGCACATTGATTAAGTTAGAAATGGGAGGTGATCCCATTAGCTTAATCTTGGGGAAATTGGGCTCCTGAAGAACTCAAATTGGGCCGAATGGATCAACCCATTCGGACCCAAGTTGCTGTGGGAGGTGCAACCGCCCAGGCAGGGAGGTAGCACCGCCCAGGCTATGTCTCCCAGCGAGACTGGGCGGTGCAACCGCCCCAGCCAAGAGGTTCAACCGCCCAGGGCTCAGTCTCCGAGCGAGACTGGGCGGTACAACCTCCTCTGTCAAGAGGTAGCACCGCTAGAGATCAAGTTTCGAGCTCTGCCAGGCGGTGCAACCTCTCCAGTCAGGCGGTGCAACCGCCTGAGCTCAGTCTTCGAGCTCTAGCAGAGAGGTGCAACCGCCCCTGACAGAGGTGGCACCGCCCAGAGGCTCAGTCTTCGAGCTCTGCCAGGCGGTGCAACCGCCCCAGTCAGGAGGTGCAACCGCCTGATCCCGGAATTTCGGGAATTGACAGATTTGAGCTCCAAATTTGAACTGGGTTGGGGCCTATAAATACCCCACCCATTTAGCACTGAAAGTACAGAACACACACTCGAAATCTTGCTGTCTTTCTGTGTTTCTTAGAGCTCAAAACTACTAGTTCTCCTCTTTCTATTCTTCAAGTTTGAGTAGTAAAGAGAGGAGAGAAAACTTCTGTAAGGGTTGTCTCCTAAGCCCGCCAAAAGGAGTGAATCTGTAAGAGAGTGGTTGGCCTTCGCCTATTGAAGGAAGGTCTCTAGTTGACGTCGGTGACCTCGTCGGTGGAGGAAGCCAAAAGTGGAGTAGGTCAAGATTGACCGAACCACTCTAAATCTCGGTTTGCATTTCCCTTGAGCATTTTACCTTTACTGCAAACTTTTCAATAGCTTACTGCCCTCTGCGATTTTACGAACGAGTTTCAAGGTTCAGACGTAAATCTGCGTTTAGACGTAAATCTGCGTTTAGACGTAAATCTGCTTTTTCGTATGAAGATCTTATTGCAGTTTGCATTTACATTTTGAGCTATACAATAGCAGCACACTGCCTTTATACTTCTACTTAAATTGCGTCTTATCTAATCAAGTGATTTACGAATCGGCACTTAGACGTAAATCTGTTTCTTTGTACGAACGTCGGATTTCAGTTTGCGCCGATATTCTGGTTTTCATCATAACTGCAAACTGCCTGCATAGATTGACTGTAACCTTGCTTAGTATTAACTTTCATACAGAGTTGTCTTTATCATTCAAACGCAGCTTTCGGTTTTAATCGCAGAAAGTTTTCCGCTGCACTAATTCACCCCCCCCCCCTTCTTAGTGCTCTCGATCCTAACATCATCCACTCTCGGCGTCATGAGAGGAATATCCCATGTGTTCTTGCTCAGATAAATCCCTGGCCAGGGTCATTCAGGTTGAGAGAGAAAGAGTTCTCCGGGAAAATCCGATTAGAGTGAGACTCGAGTAGAAACCGTATGGGTCGGACATCACCATGTTTGATATACGGTCTCTGGGATATTAGATGGATGAGGGACTATAGGTATACGGTAACTGAGGACAGACAGGTCTAATTGATTGGATTCCCCTGTATCATCTGGAGACTACGACGTAGTGGCCTAGTACGTCCGTAGTTGATGAGTCAAGTGAATTATTACAGAGATAATAATTTATTGAGTTAGAAGGAGTTCTGACATGTATGACTCACGGCCAGCTCGATATTGGGCCTAGAGGGTCACACACATATGGTAGGCATTGCGATGAGTAGAGGTTCGGATATGAGATATCCAACGAAGCCCTTATCTTATTGGATATCCAATAAGCCCCTGAATTATTAGATCCCATGGACGAGATCCAATAAGAGCCCATGAGAGATTATTGGATAGAGATCCACTAATCTAAAAGGCTTGGGTTATTGGATGCAGATCCAATACCCACTAGGCGAGGATCCATTAGGGTTTGATAGGGGACCTCTATAAATAGGAGGGATTCAAAGTCTCATAGGCTAGAGCCTTTGCTTGCCTCTCCTATTCTCCTTCTCCTCTCTACCTCAGAGCAGGCCTGGAGTTTTGAGGAGCATCGTCGCAGCTCTGCTGTATGGATCACCGCTAGAGAGGAGGACACTTGACCTCCTTCACCCTCTCCTAAGGATCTGCAAGGAAATAGGGATATACGATCTCCCTAGGTAACACAATCTATTCTATACATAATTTTTCAGTTTCATGGATTTTGCGCACCAATCTTCGCACGACGACGAATATCTCTTTGGGAATCGGGGATTTTGTTTTCTTGTTCTTCCGCTGCATATATGATGTCGCCCCCCAAAGATTTTCCCAACAGTGGTATCAGAGCCAGGTTGTTCGTATGATAGATTAGTTTTAAACTGCATGTGTTGTGTTTTGGAAAAGCTTTTGACGTCAAAATCATTGACGCAAAAGCGGAAAAGGGTAGCAACTATTGCTGCCCTCGTTGCTGTCGCAGATGGCAGTTCAGGGGGTGGGGTGTGAATTAGTGTAGTGAAAAAAGCGTCGGTTTAAAAAATCGATTTCGATAAAGTGAGTTTAACTTGAAAGTAAATGGAAGAGTGTAATGTGAAAGTTAAGCAAGTAAGGCAGTTTGCAATAAATGTAAATAGCCAAGAATAAATGCAAATTAGATTTTATAGTGGTTCGGTCGTCGTGACCTACATCCACTCCGTCGATTCCTATTTCGTTGAGGCCACCGACATCCACTAACAATCTTCCTTCAATGGGTGAAGATCAACTACCTTTACAACTCGATTCTGTTGAATCTCGGATTTTGATGATGAAACTAATTGATTGTGTTTAAATGTTTAACTACATTTTGAGTGATACAGGTCTACTCGATCAGGATTAGACAATTAACGCAGGAGGAATTGACGTTGCGTCGGAGGAGATCACGTCAGGATATTGGATGGCAGAAGGCTTCGGGCGTCGGGCATCGGGCCAAGAGCGGAATTGCGCCAAGGATATCGGCGTTGTGGAGGTCAACCACCGATTGGGCAACAAGCCGCAAGAGAGGACGATGCGCCGAAGAATCGGACGAAGCGCCAACCAATGACGTGCCAAGCAACAGAATGTCAATTTGCTTTATAATAATTGTCTAGATCGGAGTAGAGTTTTGGTTTGTGTGTGCAGGATTAACTACGATAACGATGAAGACATAAAGCGAAACAAAGTGCTGGAGTCAAGCGCGAAGGATTCGTTGGGAGTTCGAGAGTTCGACGGAAGTCCGAAGGTTCGTCGGGAATGCTGTCGGAACTAGCCGAGAATGAGTAGGGAGCTTGCCGAAGGGTTTTTCGGAAGCTCGCCGGAAGGTTCGTTGGAAGTTCGCGGAGCTCGCCGAGAAAGATCGGAGCTTACCAAAGAAGCTCGTTGGAACTCGCCACGATCAAATCGTGAAGTCTAGGAGCTTGCCGGGAGTCCGCAGAATGGTTTCCGAGAGTTTATCGGAAGACCGTCGGAAGTTCGCTGGAAGTTCGCCGGAAGAAGTCTTGACTTGCGGACTTTGTAATAGCTTAGAAAATGTCTTTAAATTCGTAGTTAGCATGTTAATTAGGGTTAGGATTAGGTGTTAATCCTATAACCCAAGTAGGGGCCAATTGGGCCCAAGTTCGGACTAGTTTGGGGCAAGATTGAAGCCTAACTAGTGGGCTGAAAACACTGTAGGCGGTGGCACCGCCTGGGCTGGGCGGTGGCACCGCCCAGTGCCCGAGAGCTAGGCGGTGACACCTCCTGGCTGGGCGGTGGCACCGCCCAGCACCCGAGCGCTGGGCGGTGGCACCGCTTGGCTGGGCGGTGGCACCTCCAACAGCGGGAACCCAAAGAGAATTCAAATTTTGAAGCCCAAATTTGAATCCTCTTGAGGCCTATAAATAACCCTCAAATCTCAGCTGAGAGAACAACTTTTTGAGCAGCAAGTGTTTGAGAGAAAGGCATTAGAAAAGTCCTAGCTAATCTTGTTTTCATTTTGCTAGTGTTCACCTCCTTCATTCTTGCTAAAAATTTGTAAGAGAGTGAACCGCTTGTAAAGAGTTGTAAGAGGGGTATTTACCCTTCCCTTTCAAGAGATTTGCTAGTGGAAGGTGGGAGCCTCATCGAAGAGGGGCCTCGCAAGTGGATGTAGGTCATTTGACCGAACCACTCTAAATCGGCGTAATCTCTGGTTTGCATTTCATTATTGTCATTTACATTACTGCAAATCTTCTTACTGCTTTAGTTCCTTATTACCCTTGCTGCGCAACTTTAAGAATACGCTTTCAAGTTAAACTTTTCAAGTTCCGTTCTTATCGTACGAAAAATTTGTCAAAATCAACGTTTTAATCCGCTGCACTAATTCACCCCCCCCTCTTAGTGCCGCTTCGATCCTAATAGATTCTCCTTTTGACAGGTTTAGGAGAGAACCTTTACAACCCCCTTCTTACAAAGCTTCTCTCACACTCTCCCTTAGAATGATCTCTAAACTTTAGGAGGAGGGACTCTACACTTTACAAGGGTTTTCGACTTTAGAAATACAAAGTTTTTTGTTCACTATTTTTTTTTATTTCATACAGGAATAGCTAGGGTATTTATAGACCCCAAATGGCTTCAAAACTTGGAGCCAAAATTCAAATCCTTGAGATTTCAGGGTACGGGCGGTACCACCGCCTATAGCCTTACATTGGGTGATACTACCACCTAGGAGACTGTGTCTAGGTGGTATCATCATTCAAACTGATGGTACCACCGCCTGATAGCCTCGAAGATCGGGTTTTTCGAGTTTTCCAACTCACAAGTAGTTCCACCACCTGTTCTAGCGGTGCCACCGCCTGACCAAACTTTTGGGTCACTGAATAGGCCTCCCAATGAGCCCAAATTAGTCTCAAATAAGCTCCAATTAGCCCCTAATTGAGTTAGCATAATTATACCAAAAGCTACTCAATTAGTCCTATAAACTACTTCGATCTTAGACATATGATTATAAAGCGTTAATCCTTTATCTGGCATATCATTGGTTCATCCGGCACTTGTCTAATTCTTCAACGCATCATCCTATCCTTCGATGTAAAGCCTAATCGACATGTTGACTCCTGCAACTTTTGATCTCCTTAATAAAATGTCCAAACCTTTGGCTCGATGCCTGAATTCATGACACGAGCTTTCTACTAATAGGTTGACCAATCCTCTGGCCCGACGTCCAATCTTCTGACATGTTCACTCCGGCATAATATGATTCTTCCTGTTTTAATTAATTTTCCTCTCCTTAATCGAAGCTAGTCTTGAATCACTCAAAACGTAGATTATATCATAAACTCATCAATTTATTTCATCATCAAAATTCGAGATTCAACAATCTCTCCCTTTTTGATGTTGACAACCAATTGATGATGGAGTTAACCTTAACGCCCCCTATCAATATGTCATATTGACAGAACCTTGAATTCAAGTCAAGGCAAATTTAATCATGAAATCATTATGAGTCCAAGCAATATAAAATCATGCATAATCAAATTTTCAATACATCATTCCATGCATGATCATCAACATAACTTCTCCCCCATTGTCATCAACAAAAAGGAGATGTGCAACTAACAAGTTTTTGATATATAATTTCAAATCATTGCATAATTTCATCATTACATATATCATTATGCAAGCTAGTAATTTTCTTTCTTCTTTTTTGAGAAGTACAATTTTTTGCTTCCTTTGTGCAAGCTAGCAAAATTTCATATCATTTTACAACACGCAAGCTGGCAATAATTTTTAGTTTTGCAAGTTTATAAATTTTGTTAGATGTGCAACTTAGCATGTTTGCTTTTCTTTACCATGTTCAAACTAGCAAGTTTTTGAATGCGAGATAGTAAATAGCAAGTTTAGAACATTCAAGCTAGCATGTTTTTCACATATGAAAGCAAAATTTTTACATCTTTTGATATGTGCAATATAGCACTCTTGCTTCTCTTAAGATTACAAGCTAGCAAGTTTTTGGTGATGTTCAAGATAGCAAGTTCTTTCTTCTCTTTTGAGAAGTTCAAGCTAGCAAATTTGCTTCTACTTGGGATGTGCAAGTTAGTAATTCTTACTTCTCTTTGAGTTGGGCAAGTTAGCAAGTTTTAGATATGTAAGCTAGTAAGATAGTAAGTTTTACATCAAACAAGCTAACAAATTTTGCACCATGCAAGTTAGCAAATTTTACATCATTTTAGCAACAAATCATAGTATTGCATGCCTCATTCCAAATCATAAATAATTCAAATCATGATAGTATCAAAATATCAAATTACATTACATCCTATCATGCATGATCATAACTTCTCATTTGTATGTATCAATATAAATTCATGAGTATTTCATGCATGATTTCATATCATCACATGAAGAATATCAATAAAAATTAATTGAGATATACACTAAATGAATATAATGGAGTATCATAAATAAATCATGGCATGAAAGATATGATCAAGTGAATACCAAAAGATATGATTTATATAGTAAATCTCCTCTTTAAATAAAATACCAAGAAAAAAAATCGTAGGAGTACAAAGAAGAGATCTTGATTAAAAAAAAATCTTAAGTAATTCCAAGAAATCAAGATCATGATTTGAATAAAACTCATTCAAATTCAAATCATCAAATCATCAAAATTATTTTCAAGATATTCATAAAATAGCATAAATACATTCATTGATCTCCCTTTACGAAAATCGATAAAGTAGGGATTGAGAAATTCCTTAAGAAAAATGTTTTCCTTCCCCTTTTTTTTTGTTTGATTTATTTCATAAAAGCATGCTCAAGTTTTTTTATGCCAAGTCAAAGCATGCATCATCGTTTAAGATCGAAAATAAATTTCATCAAAAAATATAACCATTAAACATATGGCTTCTTTAAACAAGAGATTTGATTTATTATTTTAATTCCAATGACAATACATTTTCCTTTTTATGTGTTTCATTTTATGTGATTAATTTCATATAAATATGCTCAAGGTTTTCATATGAAAACCATCCATCTTGTTTAAAACCGAAAAAGCATCAGTTTAAAAATCTTCATATGTTAAAAAATCGATTTCGACAAAGTAAGTTTAACTTGAAAGTGAATGGACGAGTTTATGTGAAAGTTAAGCAAGTAAGGTAGTTTGCAATAAATATAAATAATAAAGCATAAATGCAAACTAGATTTAATAGTGGTTCGGTCGTTGTGACCTACATCCACTCTATCGATTCCTCTTTCGTCGAGGCTACCGGCATCCACTAACGATCTTACTTCAATGGGCGAAGATCAATTACCTTTACAACTCGATTCTCCTTTTGATAGGTTCAAGAGAACCTTAACAACCCCCTTCTTATAAAGCTTCCCTCACACTCTCCCTTAGAATGATATCTAAACTTTAGGAGGAGGGACTCTACACTTTATAAGGGTTTTCAACTTTAGAAATATAGAGTTTTTGTTCACTTTTCTTTCTATTTCATGCAGGAATAGCTGGAGTATTTATAGACCCCAAATGGCTTCAAAACTTAGAGCCAAAATTCAAATCCCCGAGATTTCAGGGTACGGGCGGTACCATCGCCTGTATTGGGCGGTACCACCACCTGCAGCCTGACACTGGGTGGTACTACCACCCAGTCTGGTAGTACTACTCCTTGGGAGACTGTGTCTAGGCGGTACCACTGCCCAGATTGGTGGTACCACTGCTTGACAGCCTCGAAGATGGGGTTTTTCGAGTTTTCTAACTCAAAGGCAGTTCCACTACTTATTCTGGTGGTGCCACCGCTTGACCCAACTTTTGAGTCACT
The DNA here is from genome assembly GCF_036884655.1 of Musa acuminata AAA Group. NCBI lineage: Eukaryota > Viridiplantae > Streptophyta > Magnoliopsida > Zingiberales > Musaceae > Musa > Musa acuminata. Next base: position 26,879,114 of record NC_088357.1, read on the forward strand.
GAATGCGTTGAATCTTGGATTTTGATGATGAAGTCAATTGTCATTTGTTGTCTAATCTATGTGTTGAGATAAGTGTGCAGGATTAACTACGATGAAAGTAAGACATGCAGCAGGAGTTACGCCGGAGTCATGACAATGATCACGTTGGGAGTTCGAGAGCTTGACGGAAGTTCGGACAGTCGTCGGAGGTTCTGCGGGAACAAATCCGAGAAGTCCAGAAGCTTGCCAAAGAAGCTCGTCGGAACTCGCCAAGTGGATCATCGCAAGTCCTGGAGTTTGCCGGAAGTCCGCAGGAGGATCACCGAGGGTTCATCGGATGATCGACGGAAGTTCGCCCGAAACTCGCCGGAAGATGCGATTGACGCACCGAAGCAAGCTACAGAAATTGTCTTAGGATTTATCATAGTTAGCACAATGATTAAGTTGGTAATGGGAGGTGATCCCATTGGCTTAATCTTGGGGCAATTGGGCCCTTGAAAGACCCAATTTGGGCCGAATGGATCTACCCATTCAGACCCTGATTACTGTAGGAGGTGCAACCGCCCAAGCCAGGAGGTGCAACCGCCTGGGCTCAGTCTCCGAGCGAGACTGGGCGGTGCAACCTCTCCTGAAAAGAGGTGGCACCGCCTGAGCTCAAGTTTCGAGCTCTACCAGGCGGTGCAACCGCCCTAGTCAGGAGGTGCAACCGCCTGAGCTCGGTCTTCGAGCTCTGGCAGAGAGGTGCAACCGCCCCTGATAGAGGTGGCACCGCCTAGAGGCTCAGTCTTCGAGCTCTGCCAGGCAGTGCAACCGCCCCAGTCAGGAGGTGCAACCGCCTGATCCCGGAATTCCGGGAATTGACAATTTTGAGCTCCAAATTTAAACTGGGTTGGGGCCTATAAATACCCCACCCATTCAGCACTGAAAGGAAGCAACTAACACTCAAAATCTTGATATCTTTCTGTGATTCTTAGAGCTCAAAACTGTTGTAGAGACTAAAAGTTCTCCTCCTTCTGTTCTTCAAAGTTTGAGTTGTAAAGAGAGGAGAGAAAACTTCTGTAAGGGTTGTCTCCTAAACCCGTCAAAAGGAGTGAATCTGTAAAAGGGTGGTTGGCCTTCGCCTATTGAAGGAAGGCCTCTAGTTGACGTCGGTGACCTCGTCGGTGGAGGAAGCCAAAAGTGGAGTAGGTCAAGATTGACCGAACCACTCTAAATCTCGGTTTGCATTTCCTTTTGAGCATTTTACCTTCACTGCAAACTTCTCAATAGCCTACTGCCTTCTGCGATTTTATGAACGAGTTTCTAAGTTCAGAACTTTCTGAATCTGCGTTTAGACGTAAATCGGCTTTTTTCGTACGATTATTATATTTCAGTTTACATTTACGTTTTGATTTCAATCATAACTGTTTACTGCTTTCTGCAATCTTACGAATAAGTTTCTAAGTTCAGAACTTTCTAAATCTGCGTTTAGACGTAAATCGGCTTTTATCGTATGAACGTCGCATTTCAGTTTGCGCTTGTATTCTGCTTTCCATCATAAACTGCAAACTGCCTTCATAGATCTACTTTAACGTCATCTCGCTTAATCTCAAGTTAAAGTAATCTTAGAATCGACTTTCACATCGAAATCATTTTTATCAAACAAACGCAGCTTTCGTTTTAATTGCTGAAAAATTTCCGCTGCACTAATTCACCCCCCCCCCCCCTCTTAGTGCTCTTGATCCTAACAATTGGTATCAGAGCTCAGTTAACTCTCAAACGGATTAAAACCCAAGAGAGATGGCTTACGCCGGAAACCAAGAGGGCCATTCTATTACACGTCCACCCATGTTTAATTAGACGGACTACACCTATTGGAAGACCCGAATGAGGATCTTTCTTATTTCTATGGACTTTGAACTTTGGAATCTTGTCGAGAATAGTTTTTTGAAGTCTTCTCTTTCAATGATCGATTGGAATGATTTGGAGAAGAAGGCTTTCGCTCTTAATGCAAAGGCTATGAATGCCTTATTTTGTGCACTTGATAAAAACGAGTTTAATCGTGTTTCGATTTGTGAAACCGCATTTGATATTTGGCACACACTCGAAGTGACTCATGAAGGCATAAGTAGAGTGAAAGAGTCAAAAATCAATCTTTTGTTACACTCTTTCGAACTTTTCCGGATGAAACCGAGTGAGACTATTGGCGACATGTTTACCCGTTTCACGGATGTCGTCAACGGTCTAAATGGACTCGGAAAAAGTTTTTCGGATTTTGAGCTCGTAAATAAGATTCTAAGATCCCTTCCTAAGAGTTGGGATCCTAACGTCACTACTATTCAAGAGGCGAAAGATCTAAACAACTTCCCTTTTGAAGAACTAATTGGGTCATTAATGACCTATGAGATGACTTGCAAAGCTCATGAAGAGCAAGAAGACATCCTTCCAAAGAACAGGAAGGATAGGGCACTTAGAACTTTGGAAGACCACTTGAAAGAAAACTCAAGTGATGAGGACTTGACGATGACTTGGCACTCCTAACAAGAAAATTTAAAAAATTCATTAAAAGAAACAAGATTAAGAATGACACTAAAAATAAACTTGAACCCAAGAAGGACCAAGTTATTTGCTATGAGTGCAAAAAGCCGGGACATTACAAGAGTGATTGTCCCCAAGCCAAAAAGAGAACAACAAAGAAGAAGGCGCTCAAAGCAACATGGGATGATTCGAGCACGTCCGAAGAATAGGAGTCCAACACCGAGCAAGTTGCTCATTATGCCTTAATGGCCATCGGAGAGGAGGTAACAAATTTATTAGATGCAGATTTATCTTTCGATGAATTATTAAATGCCTTCCATGACTTATTTGATGAATGCAAGATTATCAATAGAAAATATAAATTGCTAAAAAAGAAGCATGATAGTCTTACTTGTGATTTTGATAAGTTAAAAACTGAATATCATGATAGTTTAGATCCATGCATCAAATGCCATGATCTAGAAACTCTCCAAAAAGAAAACTTGCTACTTAAAGACACCTTGAAGAAATTCGAGGTTGGTAGCAAGTCATTAAACATGATCCTTGCAAACAAGGGTCACGTTCCAAAAAGGAGTGGAATTGGATTTGTGAGAAGTTCTCACCAAAATCCAACTACCTTCATAAAAGGCCCCATCTTACATGTTCAACACCAAACCAAATGCAACTTTTGTTGCAAACTTGGACACAATACGTACTATTGTCCATTCAAGAAAATTAGTCCAAACAAATTGATTTGGGTTCCTAAAGGAACCATGATAAATTCTATGCAACATGATAGACAATGTAGATCTATCCTTGAGGCGCCCAAAAGCAAATGGGTACCTAAAAATCATCCTTTCTTGTAGAAACCCACACCATCGCAAGCTAGGAGCAAGAGATGGTACCTTGATAGTGGATGCTCAAGGCATATGATCAGAGATCCATCTCAATTCTCTAAGCTCACTAGCATAGACGAAGGCTATGTCACCTTCGGAGACAACAACAAGGGTAAGATCATTGGAAAAGGAACCATAGGTAACAAATCCAACTTCTTTATTGAAGATGTTTGTTAGTTGATGGTTTAAAACATAACCTCTTGAGCATTAGTCAATTATGTGATAAAGGATACACTGTCAAATTCGAATCTAATGCTTGCATCATTGAAAAACCACATAAAAACATGTCTATGATTGCATTAAAACAAAATAACATATACACTATTGACATCAATGATTTGTGTAATGAAATGTGTTTTTCGGTTTTGAATGAGGATGCTTGGCTATGGCATAGAAGATTAGGTCATGCTAGCATAAAACTAATCACTCAAATATCATCTAAAAAACTTGTAAGAGGAATTCCTCATATCAAGTTCATCAAAGATAATGTATGTGATGCTTGCCAATTAGGTAAATAAATTAAGGGTAGTTTCAAAACTAAGAATCAAATAAGCACCTCTAGGCCCTTACAATTGATCCATATGGACTTGTTCGGACCAATCTCTACATCAAGTCTAGGAGGTAGCAAATACGCCTTTGTCATTGTTGATGACTATAGCAGATATACATGGACCTATTTCTTAAAACAGAAAAATGAATGCTTTAGATATTTTACCAAGTTTTGTAAACTTGTTCAAAATGAGAAGGGTTCTATGATTTCGTCAATTAGAAGTGATCATGGTGGAGAATTTCAAAACCATGATTTCCAAGAATTCTGTGAACTCAATGGATAAAACCATAATTTCTCTACTCCAAGAAATCCTCAACAAAATAGGGTAGTAGAAAGAAAAAATCAAAATTTATAAGAAATGGCAAGAACCATGTTGAATGAACATAGCTTACCCAAATACTTTTGGGCCGAAGCCGTAAACACTGCATGCTATATTTTGAATAGAGTTCTAGTAAGACCCTTACTCACCAAAACTCCTTATGAGTTATGGAATAACAAAAAACCCAATGTTTTATATTTTAAAGTCTTTGGGTGTAAGTGTTTTATCTTGAATGAAAAGGATAACTTAGGAAAATTTGATGCTAAATCCGATGAAGGAATCTTTCTTGGTTATTCTTTGGTTTCTAAAGCTTTTCGTATCTTCAATAAAAGAACTTTAATTATTGAAGAATCCATTCATGTTGTTTTCAATGAGATTTCCAAAATTAGGAAAAATGATCTTGATGATGATGTTAATTTTGATTCTTTGAATTTAAATGAAACCCCGTCTCCAACTAGCAACTTGGATGCATCCACTTCCTAGATTTTCTTACCCAAGGATTGGAAGTATGTAGATGCTCATCCTAAGGAGCTAATATTAGGAGACACATCAAAGGGGGTTCAAACACGATCTTCTCTTAAAAATTTTTGTGCCAACGCCGCTTTTCTCTCCCAAATTGAATCCAAATGTGTTGATGAAGCCATGAAAGATAATTCATGGATTATCGCAATGCAAGATGAATTGAATCAATTTGAGAGAAATGAGGTGTGGACGCTTGTTCCTAGGCCAAATGACCATTTAGTTATTGGTACTAAATGGGTCTTTAGAAACAAGCAAGATGAAAATGGTATTGTGGTTAGAAACAAGGCTAGATTAGTGGCCAAAGGTTTCAACCAAGAAGAAGGTATCGATTACGAAGAAACCTTCGCTCCTGTGGCTCGATTAGAAGCCATAAGGATGCTCCTTGCCTACGCTTGTAGTAATAATTTTAAGTTGTTTCAAATGGATGTTAAAAGCGCTTTTCTTAATGGCTTTATTTCCGAAGAAGTCTATGTTGAACAACCTCCTGGATTTGAAAATAATAGTCTCCCTAATCATGTGTTTAGATTAACTAAAGCTCTCTATGGTTTAAAACAAGCTCCAAGAGCTTAGTATGAGAGACTTAGTTCTTTTCTTATTGAAATTAATTTCATAAAAGGCAAGGTTGATACTGCAGTATTCATCAAGAACTTTGAAAATAATTTTCTTATTGCTCAAATTTATGTTGATGATATTATCTTTGGTTCTACGAATGAATCTCTCTGTGAATCTTTTGCTAAAACTATGAGTCTTGAATTCGAAATGAGTTTAATGGGAGAGTTAACATTCTTCTTAGGTTTACAAATCAAACAACTAAGCAATGGCATCTTTATTAGTCAAACTAAATATGCTATGAATTTACTAAAGAAGTTTAATATGAATAACTCAAAAGCTATTAACACTCCTATGAGCACCTCCACTAAGTTAGAAATTGATGAAAGTGGAGAAAGCTTCGATCAAAAAACTTATAGGGGTATGATAGGAAGTTTACTTTACCTCATTGCAACTAGACTAGACATCATGTTCAATGTAAGACTTTGTGCTAGATTTCAATCAAACCCTAAGATATCTCATCTCAAAGCAGTTAAAAGAATACTCAGATATCTTAATGGTACCATAAATCTAGGATTATGGTACCCAAAATCAGAGAATCTTGAGTTAATTGCTTATGCTGATGCGGACTTTGCTGGCTATAGATTAGATAGAAAAAGCACATCAGGAACATGTCAATTCTTAGGACATGCCCTTGTTTCCTGGTCATCTAAGAAACAAAACTCGGTTGCACTATCGACAACCGAAGCTGAATATATTGCAGCAAGTGCATGCTGTGCACAAGTTGTATGGATGAAAAATACCTTAGAAGATTATAAAGTTCATCTTAAAAATATTCCCATTAAATGTGATAACACAAGTGCAATATGCTTAACAAAGAACTCTATACAACACTCAAGAACAAAACATATTGATATTAGACATCATTTTATATGAGATCATGTTGCTAATCATGATGTAATTATAGAGTTCATTGATACTAAACATCAACTAGCCGGTATTTTTATAAAACCTCTAAGTGAAGAACAATTTGATTTTATAAGAAGAGAATTAGGAATGTTGATGTGTCCGAATACTTAAACTAGTTAAAATTACTTTTTGGACTTTATTGAATGATCAAATCACTTGATTGCCATGTGTTGAAATGTTTTGATTTTTGTAGCATAATTTGGTCCGAATGCATGAAAGAATTCATCTCATTTTCAGATTCGCTTAACAGTTGGAATGACAAAAATCAAACACACTCTTTTGAAAAATATTTTTTTAAAAATGGATTTGATAAAATGACTTTCCTCCTTCATGCACAAAGAATTATAACATACAAGGAGAAGAAGTATTCAAAGCATTATACTTATCATGCCTTCCTTTATATGCTTGATAACTTGCTTATATTGTTCTCCTGGTATCACATCTACCATACTTTTTATTGATGATAAAGGGGGAGAAATATATGAATTGATTTGATGCTATAAACACTGATGCTATGATTATGCCATCAAGAGATACATGAAAAGATGCCATATATAGAAATGCAACACTTGCTAAAATATAAGAATTGTGTGCATCATGTAACGATATCAAAATCTTACTTCACAGCTTTACATGTTGATATCTTACAATATGATGAATTGCTACTATTACCATCATTCAAACTTGTAATGTAAAATTTGAAAATGAATGTCAAGCCTTGACATCATCTTCAAAGAGATACATCATGATAGGAATCATGATGGGAATATGTCTCTTGAATTTATAAGGTTTTAAAATTCAAGAATGACTTATCTTAAGTATGGCATATAGATAGGGGGAGTTAAGGTTAACTCCATTATCAATTGATTGTCATCATAAAAAAGGGGGAGATTATTGAATCTCGGATTTTGATGATAAAGTCAATTGTCATTTGTTTTCTAATCTATGTGTTGAGATTGTTGGGAAATCATTGGGGGGCGACATCATATGCGCAGCGGAAGAACAAGAAAACAAAATCCCCGATTCCCAAAAAGATGTTCGTCGTCGTGCGAAGATTGGTGCGCAAAAATCCGCAAAACACAAAACTGCGTATAGAGATTGTGTTACCTAGGGAGATCGTATATCCCTGTTTCCTTGCAGATCCTTAGGAGAGGGTGAAGGAGGTCAAGTGTCCTCCTCTCTAGCGGTGATCCACATAGCAGGGTTGCGACGACGCTCCTCAAAACTCCAGGCCTACTCTGAGGTGGAGAGGGAGAGGAGAATAGGAAAGGCAAGCAAAGACTCTAGCCTATGAGGCCGTGAATCCCTCCTATTTATAGAGATCCCGTGTCAAACCCTAATGGGTCCTTCCCTAGTGGGTATTGGATCTGCATCCAATAAGACAAGGGCTCCGTCGGATATCTCATATCCGAACCTCTACTCATCGCAATGCCTACCATATGTGTGTGACCCTCTAGGCCCAATATCGAGCTGGCCGTGAGTCATACCTGTCAGAACTCCTTCTAACTCAGTGAATTATTATCTCTGTAATAATTCACTCGACTCATCGACTACGGACGTACTAGGCCACTACGCCGTAGTCCCCAAACGATACAGGGGAATCCAATCCATTGGACCTGTCTGTCCTCAGTTATCATGTATCTATAGTCCCTCATCCATCTAATATCCCAGAGACCGTATATCGAGCATGGTGCTGTCAGACCCATACGGTTTTTACTCAAGTCTCGCTCTAATCGGATTCTCCCGGAGAACTCTTTCTCTCTCAACCCGAATGACCCTGGCCAGGGATTTGTCTGAGCAAGAACACATAGGATATTCCTCTCATGGCGCCGAGAGTGGATGATCCTCTATTGACACTCAATAGCCCTCGTAAGGTCGACTACCACTCCCAATGACCAGCTGTACTAGATCTGGGGACAGCCAAACCTATAAGTCTGGTATCAAAGAGTGGAGCACTCATACAGGACATCCTTGGTGTCTCAAGTCTAAGGACCAGATACACCACTAGGACTACGGAATCGCTGTCTGACAATAAGGCATCATCAACCATCCAGCATTCCGTAAGCGGATCAATCAGTGAACTCATTCTCCAATGAGCACTTGTACTGTATCCCTAGTGTCCCTACACGAGCAGCTATGAGACCAGCTGCATCCATCATATGGACGGGTATACAGCACACCAGTCTATCCGGTTATCACGATGTCCCTCTCGAGTAACCTATGACCGGGATTATTTAGGATATGTGTTTAAAGGTGAATCGATCTCATTATCGTGATCTCATCACGATCCGATTCCCATTGCACAAATCCAAGGACATCACAATATATATATGCACATATGCAATTGTTATAAAGTGATATACGCCAAAATATAATAAGCAAAAAGATTATGTATCAAGTCACACGTGCCATCACTCACGTGATTGGCTTGCTGGGCACCTATGACTAGCAATCTCCCACTTGACCTAAAGCCAATCACCTATGTGTCTGATCCCCATCAGACTCCTATGACGCTCATAGACAATCTGAGACAACGGCTTTGTCAGTGGATCTGCAATGTTATCTTCGGATGGAACTCTTTCCACTACTACATCTCCTCGGGTTACGATCTCTCTGATAAGTTGGAACCTCCTCAGAACACTTCTGATGAGACCCGGGTTCCCTTATTTGAGTAATCGCCCCGTAGTTGTCGCAATATAAGGAAGTCGGCTCCTCGTTACTCGGCATGACTCCCAAATCTGTGATGAACTTCTTCATCTAGACTCCCTCCTTTGCTGCATCTAATGCAGCAATGTACTCCGCCTTTGTGGTCGAGTCAGCAGTGGTATCTTGCTTGGAACTCTTCCAGCACACTACTCCTCCATTCAAGGTGTACACATACCCTGAATTCGACTTGCTATCATCGACATCAGACTGAAAACTTGAGTCAGTGAAGCCTTCAACCTTAAGGCTATTACCTCCATATACTAGTAAAAGATCCTTAGTCCTACTCAAGTACTTAAGGATACACTTTACTGCTTTCCAGTGCTCCAAGCCTGGATCCGCTTGATACCTGCTCGTTACACTCAGAGCATGCGCTATATCAGGCCTAGTACATAGCATGACATACATGATAGACCCTATTGCTGAGGCATAAGGTATCATATTCATGTTTGCCCTTTCTTCTGGAGTCTTTGGGGACATACTCGTAGAAAGCGATATCCCATGTCTCATCGGTATGAGACCTCTCTTGGAATTTTCCATGCCAAACCTTTTGACAATGGTTTCTATGTACCTGGACTGGGACAAGCCAAGCATCCTCTTGGATCTATCTCTATAGATTCTAATCCCCAAGATATAGGATGCTTCCCCTAAGTCCTTTATGGAGAAGTGTCTAGATAACCAAGTCTTTACTGTGGATAGCATTCCTACGTCATTCCCAATGATGAGGATGTCATCTATATATAACACCAAAAAGGTGATAGCGCTCCCACTTACCTTTCTGTATACACAAGGCTCATCTTCGTTCTTAACGAAGTCATAAGATCTGATTGACTCATCAAATCTTATGTTCCAACTTCGGGAAGCTTGCTTTAGTCCATAAATGGATTTAAGCAACCTACACACTTTATCTGGGCAGTTCTTGGACACGAATCCCTCAGATTGCATCATATACACCTCCTCCTTGAGGTTCCCATTGAGGAATGCGGTTTTCACATCCATCTACCAGATCTCATAATCATAGTGTGCTGCAATAGCCAATAGAATTCTGATGGATTTTAGCATTGCTACGGGTGAGAAGGTTTCGTCGTAATCAACACCTTGCCTTTGACGATACCCTTTAGCCACTAGCCTTGCTTTATAGGTCTCTACCTTTCCATCTACTCCGATCTTTTTCTTAAAGATCCATTTGCAACCGATGGGTACAATATCTTTGGGCGCATCAACTAGGTTCCAAACCTTATTGGAGTACATAGAATCCATCTCAGAATTCATGGCTTCTTGCCACTTCCCGGAGTCTATACTTATAATAGCCTCCTCGTAGGTCTGAGGATCAATATCCTCAGTATCCTCTCCTCTAATATGTCTCACATATCTCTCAGGAGGATGAGATACTCTATCAGACCTACGTAAAGTTGAAACTTGTGTATTAGGTACCTGAACAGACTCGGACTGTAGAGTGGTGCTTGAGCTTAGTTCTCCAACCTCGCTCAAGTCTATCATTCTCCCACTGTCTCCGCCAAGAATGTGTTCCTTCTCAAGGAACTCTGCTCTCTTAGCTACAAAGACCTTTTGGTCCTCAAGATAATAGAAATAATACCCACAAGTTTCCTTGGGGTATCCCACAAATTTGCATCGCTCTATCCTTGATTCTAACTTATCGGGGTTGTGTCTTTTAACGTGGGCAGGGCAGCCCCAAATCTTAACAACCTTAAGATCAGGCTTCTTCCCTTTCCATATCTCATACGGTGTAGACACTACCGACTTAGTTGGAACTCTGTTCAGAAGGTAAGCTGCGGTTTCTAGGGCATATCCCCAGAATGAGATGGGTAGGTCAGCGAAACTCATCATGGACCGTACCATATCTAATAATGTACGATTTCTCCTTTCAGAGACACCATTGAGCTGAGGTGTGTAAGGAGGTGTCCATTGGGATAATATCCCATGGTCCTTGAGGAACTGAGTAAACTCTGTACTTAAGTACTCACCTCCTCGATCTGATCGAAGAGTTTTGATACTCTTTCCAGTCCGGTTCTCCACCTCATTCTTATACTCTCCGAATTTCTCAAAGGCCTCGGACTTGTACTTCATTAAGTACACATATCCATATCTTGAGAAATCATCAGTAAATGTAATGAAGTAGGAGTAACCTCCAATGGCATGAGTTGACATGAGTCCACATACATCACTATGTATGAGTTTCAACAACTCAGTGGCTCTCTCTCCAGTTCCACTAAATGGAGAGTTGGTCAATTTTCCACGAATGCAAGGCTCACAAGTTGCATAAGACATATAGTCGAATGGATCTAGATATCCATCATTTAGCAACTTTTGAATCCTTCTTTCATGGATGTGACCTAGCCTACAATGCCACAAGTATGCACTGTTCAACTCATCTCGTTTCCTTTTGGACACATTTACATTCATGATATGTGGAGTGGTGTCTAACATAAATAAACCATTATGCAATGTTCCTTTCGTGATGATCTTATCATCTAATAATATTGAACAACCATTGTTCTCAAAAACAAATTTATATCCACTAACTATTAAACATGAAATGGAGATAATGTTTTTGATAATAGAAGGAACAAAATAACATGCATCTAATGCAATAAAAGCTCCACTAGGCAGATGTAGGGTGACCTCGCCAACAGCTAATACAGCAACTTTTGCTCCATTACCCATCTTGAGGTCCATCTCGCCTCTCTCTAGTCTCCTAGGCCTTGCTAGAACCTGCAACGAATTGCATATATGATAAGCACTACCGGTATCCAATACCCTTGTGTTATCATAAGAGTCTGACAAATGGAGACTGATCATGAATGTACCTGAAGCTTCATCAAGCTTTTGTTTCGCCCTTTCTGCAAGGTACTCTTTGCAGTTTCTCTTCCAGTGCCCATCTTTACCACAGTGGAAGCACTGGCCTTTGTCCTTTGTTGGGTCTTTCTTAGCAACCTTTGCTTTACCTGGTTTGCCCTTGCCCTTTCCCTTCTTAAGGGACCTTTCTGCTTTCTTTTTCTTTCTGGTCTCACCAGTGTAGAGAACTAGCTTCTCTTTCTTAATAGTACTCTCTACCTCCCTCAACATATTGAGGAGCTCTGGGAGAGTCACCTCAAGCTTGTTCATATTAAAATTCATTATGAACTGTGAAAAGGAATTTGGTAGGGACTGAAGCACAATGTCCACACACAAGTTATCCTCTAGGACCATTCCTAGACCTGTGAGTTTCTCTATCCACTCAATCATCTTTAGGACATGGTTCTGAACCGGTGTCCCCTCAATCATCCTAGCGCGGAAAAGGCTCTTGGATATCTCATATCGTTGAGTCCTTCCCTGTTCCTCAAACAATTTGCGAACATGTAGGAGAATGGATCTGGCATCCATCTTTTCATGTTGTCTCTGTAACTCTAGAGTCATAGAGCCCAACATATAGCACTGAGCAAGAGTGGAGTCATCAATGTACTTCACGTAGCGAGCGATCTCATCCTCGCTTGCCCCTTCTTCGGGCGTAGGCATCACTGTATCAAGGACGTACACGATTTTCTCCGCTATGAGAACAATTCTCAAGTTACGGAGCCAATCCATATAATTTGGACCAGTGAGGCGGTTGACATCAAGTATGCCACGTAAGGGATTTGAAAGCGACATTTTCTGAAAATAAAGATGTAGCAGAAATGTATAACATGCAGATTTTGCAAGAAATAAACTATCAAGATATGGACTTCTATCTTAATATGCTCCCACTATTTTACTAACGAGTCACGCGACACCCTCAGCACGTGAAACGGAAGTCTCCGGCAGACTTCTAGTGGGGATCAGGATCCAATCAGCGTCTTAGTGTAACCTCGAGGGACTCGACCAATCACACTAAGCCTAAAAGGTAGGCAACTCTTGCCGATCACAACTCCTTGTGATTCCCGTCCTGTTCGGCCTCCGAATCACCATGGCCTCGAGGGACTCGACCAACCATGATGCTCGGTTAAGTCAACACCTTCGTTACAAGATGAGTCTGATTTGATGATATACCCTCGAGGGACTCGACCAAGCATACCATGCCCTCAGGTCACCGGTGACATCTCTATGTCGTAAGCAAGATAGCGAATCACGATATAGGTGAGTCTCGAGGGACTCGACCAACTCAACCTATACCGGGAATCGGTTCCTACTCATAACGATGGAAGGCCACGTGGGTCAATCTAATTGCCTCACGTTTACCGACTTAATATTATCGAGAGATGTTTCTATAATTTGGTCTCCTAATATGACATGTCACACATATACATATTTAATATATATCTACATCGCATGCAAATATATATACATATCTAGTATGTATATAAGCAATCACATCAGATGATCATGGACCACAACCTAATATGATTAGGCCCGAGCCAGTAGGCCTAATCACTCACATCAAGATCTATGTGTGCAACGGTGCATCTCCATGCCCTATGATCGTCCATCTCGTCCTCGTCGGTTTCGTCGACATCTTGATGCATCTCCATGCATCACGATCATCCATCTCGTGGGTCCCGCTATCGCATCCACGCTCCCGCTGCGCCTCCTCATGTGATTACAACTTAATCATAGGCACGCAGGCCCGACAATAAACGAGAAATATAATGGAGGTTCGTAGACCTCAATAATAATAATCACAAGTACACACATCACACGGTCCATGATCATCCGTCCACACATCATACATCACATGTATAAATAATCATCATCATGTAGGACTACTAGATAATAATAAAAATAATAATCAACTAAATCTTTTAATTAATTAATATTTTTCTGAAATCAGGGACATGTAGGGAATTTCTCAATTCCTAAGGGTATTTTCATAATTTGGACAAAAGATAGAAACTGGAATTTCTCAAATTCCGAGGGGCAAAACTATCTTTTTCCCAGAAAACCCTAATGCCCTTTCCCCCATTCGCTGCTGTTGCCGTCGCCACCCTGCCGGCGGCGGCCTGTGCGGCGAGGGGCGGGGCGCTGCCCTCGCCTGCGGGCGGCACGCCCGCTGGCGGCGCTGCCGCTGCAGGTGAGCGCCCCCGCGGGCGTCGCCGCCTCCGCGGGCAGTTCTGCCGGCGAGGCAGCGCCCGCAGGCGGTGCTGCCTCGCTGGCGGCCGCCCCTGCGGGGTTTTTGCCCGTGGGAGCAGCGGCCACAGGCGCCGCTGCCCTGCGGTGCCTCAGCCCGCGCTGCTGCCCCGCGGCGCCTCTACCCGCGGGCTGCCAGCCCCGCCGACCGCAAGCCTGCTGCAAGCAGACCGCCGGCCGGCTGCTGCAGGCACAGCGCTTGCGCATGCGCCGGCGCTGTGCTGCATGGCTGCGGCTGCGGCTGCCGCTGCATGTGGCTGCAGGCATGCAGATCGAGGGCAGCAACTGTTGCTGCCCTTCCTCGCTTTTGCGTCAACGATTTTGACGTCAAAATTCTTCCTAAACACAATACACGCAGTTCAAAACCAATCATTCGCACGAACAACCTGGCTCTGATACCATTGTTGGGAAATCATTGGGGGGCGACATCATATGCGCAGCGGAAGAACAAGAAAACAAAATCCCCGATTCCCAAAAAGATGTTCGTCGTCGTGCGAAGATTGGTGCACAAAAATCCGCAAAACACAAAACTGCGTATAGAGATTGTGTTACCTAGGGAGATCGTATATCCCTGTTTCCTTGCAGATCCTTAGGAGAGGGTGAAGGAGGTCAAGCGTCCTCCTCTCTAGCGCTGATCCACACAGCAGGGTTGCGACGACGCTCCTCAAAACTCCAGGCCTACTCTGAGGTGGAGAGGGAGAGGAGAATAGGAAAGGCAAGCAAAGACTCTAGCCTATGAGGCCATGAATCCCTCCTATTTATAGAGATCCCGTGTCAAACCCTAATGTGTCCTTCCCTAGTGGGTATTGGATCTGCATCCAATAAGACAAGGGCTCCGTCGGATATCTCATATCCGAACCTCTACTCATCGCAATGCCTACCATATGTGTGTGACCCTCTAGGCCCAATATCGAGCTGGCTGTGAGTCATACCTGTCAGAACTCCTTCTAACTCAGTGAATTATTATCTCTGTAATAATTCACTCGACTCATCGACTACGGACGTACTAGGCCACTACGCCGTAGTCCTCAGACGATATAGGGGAATCCAATCCATTGGACTTGTCTGTCCTTAGTTACCATGTACGTATAGTCCCTCATCCATCTAATATCTCAGAGACCGTATATCGAGCATGGTGCTGTCAGACCCATACGGTTTCTACTCGAGTCTTGCTCTAATCGGATTCTCCTAGAGAACTCTTTCTCTCTCAACCCGAATGACCCTGGCCAGGGATTTGTCTGAGCAAGAACACATAGAATATTCCTCTCATGACGCCGAGAGTGGATGATCCTCTATTGACACTCAATAGCCCTCGTAAGGTCGACTACCACTCCCAATGACCAGCTGTACTAGATCTGGGGACAGCCAAACCTATAAGTCTGGTATCAAAGAGTGGAGCACTCATACAGGACATC
The DNA here is from genome assembly GCF_036884655.1 of Musa acuminata AAA Group. Lineage (NCBI taxonomy): Eukaryota > Viridiplantae > Streptophyta > Magnoliopsida > Zingiberales > Musaceae > Musa > Musa acuminata. Next base: position 26,894,612 of record NC_088357.1, read on the forward strand.
CTTGGTGTCTCAAGTCTAAGGACCAGATACACCACTAGGACTACGGAATCGCTGTCTGACAATAAGGCATCATCAACCATCCAGCATTCCGTAAGCGGATCAATTAGTGAACTCATTCTCCAATGAGCACCTGTACTGTATCCCTAGTGTCCCTACACGAGCAGCTATGAGACCAGCTGCATCCATCATATGGACGGGTATACAGCACACCAGTCTATCCGGTTATCACGATGTCCCTCTCGAGTAACCTATGACCGGGATTGTTTAGGATATGTGTTTAAAGGTGAATCGATCTCATTATCGTGATCTCATCACGATCCGATTCCCATTGCACAAATCCAAGGACATCACAATATATATATGCACATATGCAATTGTTATAAAGTGATATACGCCAAAATATAATAAGCAAAAAGATTATGTATCAAGTCACACGTGCCATCACTCACGTGATTGGCTTGCTGGGCACCTATGACTAGCAGAGATAAGTGTGCAGGATTAACTACGATGAAAGTAAGACATGCAGCAGGAGTTGCGCCGGAGTCATGACAATGATTACGTTGGGAGTTCGAGAGCTCGACGGAAGTTCGGACAGTCGTCGGAGGTTCTGCGGGAACAAATCCGAGAAGTCCAGAAGCTTGCCAAAGAAGCTCGTCGAAACTCGCCAAGTGGATCGTCGCAAGTCCAGGAGTTTGCCGGAAGTCCGCAGGAGGATCACCGAGGGTTCATCAGATGATCGACGAAAGTTCGCCGGAAACTCGCCGGAAGATGCGATTGACGCACCGGAGCAAGCTGCAGAAATTATCTTAGGATTTATCGTAGTTACCACAATGATTAAGTTGGTAATGGGAGGTGATCCCATTGGCTTAATCTTGGGGCAATTGGGCCCCTGAAAGACCCAATTTGGGCCGAATGAATCTACCCATTCTGACCCTGATTACTATAGGAGGTGCAACCGCCTAGGCTCAGTCTCCGAGAGAGACTAGGTGGTGTAACCTCTCCTGATAAGAGGTGGCACCGCCTGAGCTCAAGTTTCAAGCTCTGCCAGGCGGTGCAACCACCCCAGTCAGGAGGTGCAACCGCCTGATCCCGGAATTCCGGGTATACAGCACACCAGTCTATCCGGTTATCACGATGTCCCTCTCGAGTAACCTATGATCGGGATTATTTAGGATATGTGTTTAAAGGTGAATCGATCTCATTATCGTGATCTCATCACGATCCGATTCCCATTGCACAAATCCAAGGACATCACAATATATATATGTACATATGCAATTGTTATAAAGTGATATACGCCAAAATATAATAAGCAAAAAGATTATGTATCAAGTCACACGTGCCATCACTCACGTGATTGGCTTGCTGGGCACCTATGACTAGCAGAGATAAGTGTGCAGGATTAACTACGATGAAAGTAAGACATGCAGCAGGAGTTGCGCCGGAGTCATGACAATGATCACGTTGGGAGTTCGAGAGCTCGACGGAAGTTCGGACAGTCGTCGGAGGTTCTGCGGGAACAAATCCGAGAAGTCCAGAAGCTTGCCAAAGAAGCTCGTCGGAACTCGCCAAGTGGATCGTCGCAAGTCCAGGAGTTTGCCGGAAGTCCGCAGGAGGATCACCGAGGGTTCATCAGATGATCGACGGAAGTTCGCCGGAAACTCGCCGGAAGATGCGATTGACGCACCGGAGCAAGCTGCAGAAATTATCTTAGGATTTATCGTAGTTACCACAATGATTAAGTTGGTAATGGGAGGTGATCCCATTGGCTTAATCTTGGGGCAATTGGGCCCCTGAAAGACCCAATTTGGGCTGAATGGATCTACCCATTCTGACCCTGATTACTATAGGAGGTGCAACCGCCCAAGCCAGGAGGTGCAACCGCCTAGGCTCAGTCTCCGAGAGAGACTAGGCGGTGTAACCTCTCCTGATAAGAGGTGGCACCGCCTGAGCTCAAGTTTCAAGCTCTGCCAGGCGGTGCAACCACCCCAGTCAGGAGGTGCAACCGCCTGATCCCGGAATTCCGGGAATTGACAGTTTTGAGCTCCAAATTTGAACTGGGTTGGGGCCTATAAATACCCCATCCATTCAGCACTGAAAGGAAGCAACTAACACTTGAAATCTTAATATCTTTCTGTGATTCTTAGAGCTCAAAACTGTTGTAGAGACCAAAAGTTCTCCTCCTTCTGTTCTTCAAAGTTTGAGTTGTAAAGAGAGGAGAGAAAACTTCTGTAAGGGTTGTCTCCTAAACCCGTCAAAAGGAGTAAATCTGTAAAAGGGTGGTTGGCCTTCGCTTATTGAAGGAAGGCCTCTAGTTGACGTCGGTGACCTCGTCGGTGGAGGAAGCCAAAAGTGGAGTAGGTCAAGATTGACCGAACCACTCTAAATCTCGGTTTGCATTTCCTTTTGAGCATTTTACCTTCACTGCAAACTTCTCAATAGCCTACTGCCTTCTTTGATTTTATGAACGAGTTTCTAAGTTCAGAACTTTCCGAATCTGCGTTTAGACGTAAATCAGCTTTTTTCATACGATTATCATATTTCAGTTTACGTTTATGTTTTGATTTCAATCATAACTGTTTACTACCTTCTGCGATCTTACGAATAAGTTTCTAAGTTCAGAACTTTCTAAATCTGCGTTTAGATGTAAATCGGCTTTTATCGTACGAACGTCGCATTTCAGTTTGCGCTTGTATTCTGCTTTCCATCATAAACTGCAAACTGCCTTCATAGATCTACTTTAACGTCATCTCGCTTAATCTCAAGTTAAAGTAATCTTAGAATCGGCTTTCACATCGAAATCGTTTTTATCAAACAAACGCAGCTTTCATTTTAATCGCTGAAAAATTTCCGCTGCACTAATTCACCCCCCCCCCCCCTCTTAGTGCTCTTGATCCTAACAGAATGGGCCTCCCAATGAGCCCAAATCAGTCCCAAATAAGGCCCAATTAGCCCCTAATTGAGTTAGCATGATTACACCAAAAGCTAACTCAATTAGCTCCTTTAGCTACTTCGATCTTAGACATATGATTACAAAGCATGAATCCTTTGTCTGGCATGTCATTGGTTCATCTGGCACTCGTCCGATCTTTTGGCACATTGTCCTCTCCTTCGGAGTATAACCCAATCGGCATGTTGACTCCCGCAACTTCTGATCTCCTTAGTGCAATGTCCGATCCTTCGGTCCGATGCCCGAATTTACGGCACGAGCCTTCTATCGACACGTCGACCGATCCTCTGGCCCAACGTCCAATCTTCTGACATGTTCACTCTGAACCAATATGATTCTTCCTGCTTCAATCAATTTGCCTCTCCTTAATTGAATCTAGTCTTGCGTCACTCAAAACACATATTAGATCACAAATCCATCAATTGATTTCATCATCAAAATCCGAGATTCAATATAAACATGATATCTGGTCTAATTGCAGTGAGGTATAGTAAACAACCTATCATACCCCTATAAGCTTTTTGATCAAAGCTTTCTCCACCTTTGTCAATGTTTAACTCAGGTACTCATAGGAGTATTGATAGCCTTTGAACTATCCATATTAAATTATTTTAGCAAGTCTAATATATATTTTGTTTGACTCATAAAAATGCCATCATTAAGTTGTTTGATTTACAAGCCTAAAAAGAAAGTTAATTCACCCATTAAACTCATTTCAAACTCTTGGTTCATACTTTTGGCAAATGATTTGCATAAAGATTCATTCGTGCAACCGAAAATAATATCATCAACATAAATTTAAATAATAAGAAATTTTTTTTTTAAATTTTAATAAATAATGTGATATCGACCTTGCTTTTAGAGAAATTATTTTAGATAAGAAATGAGCTAAGTCTCTTATACTAAGCCCTTAGGGCTTGTTTCAATCCATAGAGAGCTTTAGTCAATTTAAACACATGATTAGGAAAATTATTATTCTTAAATCCAGGAGGTTGTTCAATATAAACTTCTTCGGAAATAAAGCCATTAAGAAAAGTACTTTTAATATTCATTTGAAATAACTTAAAATTATTACTACTAGCATAGGTAAGGAGCATCCTTATGGCTTCTAATCGTGCCATAGGAGCGAAGGTTTCTTCATAATCGATACCTTCTTCTTGGTTGAAACCCTTGGCCACTAATCTTGCCTTATTTCTAACTACGATACCAAATTCATATTGCTTATTTCTAAAGACTCATTTAGTACCAATAACTAAATGGTCATTTGTCCTCGGAACAAGCTTAGACACCTCATTTCTCTCAAATTGGTTCAACTCTTTTTGCATTGTGATAACCCATGAATCATCTTTCATGACCTCGTCAATACATTTAAGTTCAATTTGGGAGAGAAAAGTGGCGTTGGCACAAAAATTCTTAAGAGAAGAACAAGTTTGAACCCCTTTTGATGTATTTCCTATGATTAACTCCTTAGAATAAGCATCTACATACTTCCATTCCTTGCGTAAGGATGTTTTGGAAGAAGATACATCCAAGTTGCTAGATGGAGAAAGTATTTCATTTAAGTTCAAAGCATCAAAATTAATATCATCATCAACATCATTTTTCTTAACTTTGGACACTTTATTAAAAATAACATGAATAGACTCTTCTATAACCAAAATTCTTTTGTTAAAAATACAAAAGGCCTTAGAAATAGAAGAATAGCTAAGAAAAATCCCTTCATTGGATTTTACATCAAATTTTCCTAAGGCATCTTTTTCATTCAAGATAAAACATTTACACCCAAAAACTTTAAAATATGAAACGTTGGGTTTTTTGTTGTTCCACAATTCATAAAGAGTTTTTGAAAGTAATGGTCTTACTAGAACCCTATTCATGATATAACATACCGTATTTATGACTTCAGCTAAAAAATATTTGGGTAGGTTATGTTTGTTTAACATGGTTCTTGTCATTTCTTATAAATTTCTATTTTTTCTTTCTACTACTCCATTTTGTTGAGGATTTCTTGGAATAGAGAAATTATGGTTGTATCAATTAGATTCACAAAAATCTTAGAAATCACAGTTTTGAAATTCACCATTGTGAACACTTCGAATTGATGAAATCATAAAACCCTTTTCATTTTGAATAAATTTAAAAAGACTTAGAAAAATATCTAAATCAATCACTTTTATGTGCCAAGAAATAAGTCCAAGTGTATCTACTATAATCATCCACGATGACAAAGGCGTATTTGCTACCTCCTAGGCTTGATGTAGCAATTGGTCTGAACAAGTCCATATGGATCAATTGTAATGGTCTAGAGGTGCTTATTTGGTTCTTTAGTTTGAAACTTCCTTTTATTTGTTTTCCTAGTTGACATGCATCACACATATTGTCTTTAATGAACTTAATTAAGAAATTCCTCTTACAAGTTCTAGATGAGATTTAAGAGATTAGTTTTATACTAGTATGACCTAATCTCCTATGCCAAAGCCAAGCATCGTCATTCAAAACCAAAAACAATATTTCATTACAAAGATCATCAATGTCGATAGTGTATACATTATTTTGTTTTAGGGCAATCATAGATTATTTTTATATGATTTTTTAATTATGCAAGCATTAGATTCAAATCTAATGATGTATCCTTTATCACACAATTGACTAATGCTCAAAAGGTTATGCTTTAAGCCATCAATCAATAACACATCTTTAATAAAGAAGTTAGATTTGTTACCTATGGTTCCTTTGCCAATGATATTACACTTTTTGTTGTCTTCGAAGGTGACATATCCTTCGTCTAGGCTAGTGAGCTTAGAGAATTGAGATAGATCTCCGATTATATGCCTTGAGCATCCACTATCAAGGTACTATCTCTTGCTCTTAGCTTATGACGATAAACATTTCTATAAAATATTTCTACAAAAATTGATCTACACAACTTATCATGTTGCATTGGGTTATTTGAGGTTTCTTTAGGAACCCAAATCAATTTATGTGGACTATATTTCATAAATAAATATTTATACGTAACATGTCCAAATTTATAACAAAAGTTACATTTGTTTTGAGGTGAAACATGTAAGGTAGGGCCTTTAACAAAGGTGGTTGGATTTTGGTGAGATCTACTCACAAATCCAATTTTACCTATTCTATGAACGTGACCCTTATTGGCAAAGATCATATTCAAGGACTTGCTACCAACCTTAAACTTTTTTAAGGTTTCTTTGAATAGCAAGTTTTCCTTTCTAAGCGTTTCTAATTCATCGCATTTTGTGCAAGAAGCTAAACTATCATTATGCTCAATTTTTAGTCTATTAAAGTCACTAACAAGAGAAGCATGCTCCTTTTTTAATAATTTATATTTTTTACTAACGAATTTACATTCATCGAATAAATCATGAAAAGCACTTAGTAATTCATCAAAAGATAAATTTGCATCTAATGAACTGCTTACCTCATCTCTAATAGCCATTAGCGCATAGTGAGCAACTTGCTTATTGTTGGTTTGCTCCTCTTCTTCGAATGTACTTGAGTCATCCCATGTTACTTTAAGAGCCTTCTTCTTCTTTGGTTATTTCTTCTTTGCTTGGGGACATTCGCTTTTGAAATGTCCCGACTTATTGTTTTCGTTGCATATGACTTGTTCTTTCTTAGGTTTAAATTTATTTTTAGTATCATTTCTAATTTTATTCCTTTTTATGAATTTTTAACTTTCTTGTCAAGAGTGCCAAGTCATCATCATAGTCCTCATCACTTGAATTTTCTTTCAAGTGGTCTTCTTAAGTTCTTAGTACCATATTCTTCCTGTTCATTGGAAGGTTGTTCTCAAGCTTTTCATGAGCATTACAAGTCATCTCATAGGTCATTAATGATTCGAGAGAAAAGTTATTTAAATCCTTAGCCTCTTGAATGACCATTACTTTAGGGTCCCAACTCTTTGGAAGAGATCTTAAAATTTTATTAACAAGTTCAGAATCTGAGAAACTTTTACTAAGTCCTTTTAGATAATTGACGACATTCGTAAAACGGATGTATATGTCTCCAATGGTCTCACTTGGTTTCATTCGAAATAACTCATAAGTATAGACTAAAAAATTAATTTTCGACTCCTTTACTCTACTAGTGCCTTCGTGAGTAACTTCGAGTGTATGCCAAATATTAAAAGTTGTTTCACAAATAGAAACTCGATTAAACTCATTTTTATCTAAAGCATAAAATAAGGCATTCATAGCCTTGGCGTTTAAAGTGAAAGTCTTCTTCTCCAACTAATTCCAATCGTTCATTGGAAGAGAAGACTTTTGGAAACCATTTTCGACAATGTTCCATAGCTCAAAATCCATAGAAATCAGAAAAATCCTCATTCTAGTCTTCCAATATGTGTAATCCATTTCATTGAACATAGGCAGACATGTAATTGAGTGACCATCTTGGTTGCCGGCAAATGTCATTTCTCTTGGGTTTTAAATCAAACGAGAGTGACAGAGCTCTGATACCAATTGTTAGGATCAAGAGTGACACTAAGAGAGAGGGGAGGGGGGTGTGAATTAGAGTAACGAAAAAAGCATTGATTCCGAAAAATATTCATTTCAATTCAATTCGTTTCAGAAAGATATTGAACTTGAAAGCTTTCGTAAGAGTGCAAAGGGAAGGTTAAGGAAGTTTGCAATAATGTAAATTGCACAAATAGAAAAGCAAACTAGAATTTATAGTGGTTCGGTTGTTGTGACTTACATCCACTTTCGATTCCTCCTCCATCAAGGTCACCGGCGTCCACTAATGCTCTTCCTTTAATAGGTGAAGTCCAACCACCTTTTACAGCTCTTTATCCTTTTTATGGGTTTAGGAGAGAACCCTTACAAGCCTCACACCTTTCTTGAATGATCTCAATACTTAGAAAGGGAGGAGGAGGACTCTAGCACTTTTACAATACTTTAACACTTCAAAGATTCAA